>NC_057841.1:10187121-10490151 GCF_910594005.1 Cervus elaphus | reverse complement strand
AAAAATAAAAGCCCTGTGCTTCTAGAAATAAAATATTTATCTCTATCTATTGTCTGTTTACCTATCTGAGTCTTTTCTTAGTGATGTTCTTAGATTAGTATTTAAAAATATTATTTTAAAAAAATAAAAATAAAAAATATTATTTTTTGCATTACTACAAAGGGCCATGCTGTCTAACAGACTCACATGAAATGACAGGTCTTACTCAACAACAACATTTACTAATGATGGTATAGAAAAGTGAGGCATCATACCCTGGATATTTCAGCTGCAGCGTCCAAGTCTCTTTTTCAGAGTGATGAGGGGCGATGTATATAGTAGAGAATGATATGAGGAAACCACTGAGTTTTGGAGTATTTCTGTTTTTACCACTTGTTCTTTCTTGCCCTACAAGTTCTACATGATTAACGGCCATTCTCCTAACAGTTGCGCCTCATAAATGCATAGGCTTCAAAATTATTTCTAATAACTTTTCTAGACCAGACAGAGGTATCTTCCCGAAAGCACTTGTGAGGACTGAGTACAGAGCTGTGAGCACTGAGGACAGAGCTGTGCCTACAGGCTTCACCGTGATAAGCCAGCCTTTCCAGTCCAGACACGTGTTCACAGAACATCCGGTCTGGGAGCAAAAGGGCCCAGACGCACGGGAGGGGTCAGTGGCCATTGGACAAACCCATCGCTGACTCTTCCGGTCCCTCATTCCAAGGTAAATGACCGACATGTAATTGTTGACATAAACACAGTGAAATGGTAAGAAAAAAACTGAGAGGAGACAACACTGGAGGCATCTACCTACAGAGTCATAAATCATGAAGTAATCGGACAGCTCTAGACTCTTAATGCCATCTCCTAGATCCAGCTCCTCTTATATATCAGAGGAGGTGATTCATTAAAATTTATATCGATACCCATGTATGCCACATTCTATTTAATACTAGAAAGAATATTAAATACTAACTAGGCCTGTTTTGCCACACATATTCTAAATATACTGGAAAACAGTATGTTGCCATAGCCTTATTATGACAATAACGTTTCATATTGTAAATTTCAAGCAGATTTACAACACACCACGTTTATTATTTACTTGAGAGGTAGAGGGTTGACCCTTGTAATCACAAGAGTCATCAAAGTTCAAATGTGAATCTAAAGTTTTTTTCTCCGGTTTTTGATTTTCTGACTCACTTGACTTCTTTTCTTTTTAATTGAGAAAAATAAAATGGAGGAAAATAGTTAAAATTCTCTTTTTGGTCTGAAAACTGCATGGTTGATTCATAAGTATGGCTATTTGAGCCATTAAATATGTTTCTGTTAATTGAAGAAAATATAGAAAATGATGGACAAGTGAACTGTCTTCATAGAATAAAAATAACTTGCAATCCCATTAAAATATGAAATAGAATGATCATATCTAGAACTGAAAATATTGAACTTTTTAAAGGTATCTTTACCTTTAGAAAGAAAAATGCTTCTTGTCTCTTTATATTGACTCCAGCTGCTTGACAACTTAGTACAGACCTCACAAATACAAGGAGTGATTACCCTGAGGGTATCAGTTGCAGTTAGGACAGGAAATTTAGTTGAGAACAATTGAAATACCAGTGTAAGCTATATATAATGCAATGCTAGTATATTGTTAGCCATTCTATATTGATATGTCAAAATGATGCTCTTTTATATGCCATATGCTTTTAAACATTTTAATACTGTAAAGCAATCTATTTCTTTAGTATCTCAGTAATTTTCCATATAAAGACAAACGTTTATGTAGCATGATATTTACTTGCATACATCAAAATATTCAACACATATTAGTGTGTAATAACATCAAGGCACGTGGCTCTTTGCAATTTAGTCATATTTTAAATTTAGAATTCAATGACATAATGAAATAAATGAAACAAATTTGTGTCCACTTGAAATGTATTTCTTGCTGTCAGCAGAGAGAAAAGTACAGTTTTCAGTTTGATTATTTTGACATGAACACATTCAATTCTATACAAATGTTTCAGTTTCTTAACTTTCCTCTTAGCTCCGCAGTTCTTAAACTGCTCCGCACAGTCTTCCTTTAATATATGTTAATTAAATCAATACTGTTACTATTTTTGTTTGTTTGCTGGGAGTAGATTCTGTCTCAGTTGAGTTTGCACGGATCAGCTTTGTAATATTTTGGGTTTATAATCCACTTTAATTCTCAGGGAATGATAGTATTTCCATCTTTTTCATTTACTAAAAATAATTTTAGGTGGTGTCTTTATGTGTGAGACATTGTGAAAGATCATCGTGATAAAGATATTGTGAGATCTCATGAAAAATGAACAAAATATTTTCTATATTTTTATGGAGCATAGCATCACAGTATACAGTAAATTATCAAATTCTAGTATAAACAAACCCTGTTGCAAAACTGATTAAAAAAAAATCTGCATGCTGCTAAAAATATCAATCAGTGGTTCTAAAGCAAGGGCGATTTCCAGCGACGTTTTGGCGGGCGCCGCTGAGATGGGGTGCGGGAGTGTTACTGCCCTCTAGTGGTCAGTGCGCAGGTGTGCGGTTAAACCACGCCCAGGAAGGTCCCTCCCAAGAAAGCTCTCCAGCACACAGGGCAATAAGGTTGAGGCTGAGGAGAGCTAGGAGAAATTAAGGGAAAGTGGGGCTCTTTAGACTATGTAGAGGGAGACCTTTCTGAGAAGGGAAGTGAAAATGTCAACTATGGCTAGCAGGAAAAGAAGCGTGGCCTCACCCGAACTTGGAAGTCTGAGAGTGAAGTCCATTGAGGACCTCAGCTACTCTGAAGATTCTGAATTAAATCTAAACAGGAGTTGGAAATCCTTTGATGAGTTTCAAAGAGAAGGGTAATATGATTAATTATGCATTTGTAAAGGGTCACACTATGGAGTATGGTTGTAACATTACAGGAGATGAAACAGAGACATAGTTTATCTTAATAAACTTAGTGATAAACACAGGTATTTTGACCCTCAGTGGTGGTAATGGAGAGGAAACAAAAGTGGGAAATTGTTATACATATTGATAAAGTCAGCTTGCCAAGTTTTAGCCATGGATGTGGATGTGTTCAGAGAAATGGAATCAAGGAGGACTCCCAAGGTTTTTACTTAAACAGAGAACTAAAAAGTGAAAAAATAAAAATTGCAAGAAGCAAAGTATTTTATCGAGTTGGAGCACACTGGAGATGGAGGAAAACCATCAAGAAGTGAAGGTGGGGTGTGTTATATTTGTGTGTGGATGCGTGCTAAGTCCCCTCAGTCGGGTCCGCCTATTGGTGACCCCATGGACTGTAGCCCGCCAGGCCCCTCTGTCCACGGGGTTCTCCAGGCAGGAACACTGGAGTGGGCTGCCGTGCCCTGCTCCAGGGGACCTTCCTGACCCGGGATTGAGCCTCTGTCCGTCTCCTGGACTGGCAGGCGGGTTCTTTACCACTAGCGCCCCTGGGACGCCCTGCAGAGCTCTTCAGGCTGGCTGGGTGAGAGATGAGGAGTCAATGGCAAACCCGGGCCTGAATCTCAGCCGAGTTCCCGACTAGAGAGTGTGCTGCCAAGTCTGAGCTCCCGCTGCCCGTGCAGGTCCCGCTACTGTTTCAGTTGCTCTGTCGTGTCCGACTCTCGTGACCCCAGGGACTGTGGTCTGCCAGGCAAGACTATTGCAATAGGTTACCTTTCCTCCCCCAGGGGGCCTTCCCCACTCAGGGATCGAACCTACATCCCCTGTGTTGGCAGGTGTATTTCTTACCATCCAAGCCCCCAAGGAAGCCCTGCTCTCAGAATTACAGGCCAATAAATCAAGAGACAAAGTATTGGGGCAGGGAATAGCCACTTTATTAGGAAAGTCAGCAGACTGAGAAGACAGCAGATGAATTAGTGTCCCAAAGAACCGTCTTACCCAGAGTTAGAATTCAGTCTTCTATTATACTAAAGGGAGACAGGATGTGACTGGTTGTTGCAAGCTTCTTGGAGTCCTCCAAATCCTGATGCGGATGTGGCAATCGCTGTTCTGGCAGCTGAACACTTAGGTCTGGTTACAATGTTCCTACAAACCTCCAACAAGACAAATGTTATTTTCTGTTATGCAACTTTTTATCTCTATATAAATAAAAAGTGTTACACCTTTAAAGGTCAAGCCTGGGAGGCAGAGCCTTGAGAAAGGGCTACTTAGCTGTTGTTGTTCAGTCTCTAAAGTCGTGGCTCACTCTTTGTGACCCCATGGACCGCAGCATGCAAGCTCCTCTCATCTGCACTATTTCCTGGAGTTTGCTCAAATTCATGTCCATTGAATCGGGTGACGCTATCTAATCATCTCATCCTCTACCGCTCCCTTCCCCATTTGCCTTCGGTTTTTCCCAGCATCAGGATCTTTTCCAGTGAGTCAGCTCTTCATATCAGGTGGCCAAAGTACTGGGGCTTCAGCTTCAGCATCAGTCCTTCCAATGAATATTCAGGGTTGATTTGCTTTAGGCTTGATTTCCTTACAGTCCAAGGGACTCTCAAGAGTTTTCTCTAGCACAATCCAAAAGCATCAATTCTTTGGTGCTCAGCCACCTTTATGGTCCAATTCTCACATCCATATGTTTCAGGATATAGGCAGCATCTTTCACAAAAATGCAGAACCAGTATGACTAAGCATAGCAACAGACCACAAAAATCAGAGCAAAGGGAGTAGATCCAATATGGAATTAGGTTATCAAGTTTGTTCTTCTCTTTCAGAATATAAATGGCATGTTTTAAGCCATAAGAATGTGTGTGATTACATAGAATGAGGTGAGAAGAGAAGGAGGAAGTATCTGTGATGGAGCCTATCCTATAGAATCTTCAGTAATCACAGTCTGCAGAAGGAAGGCAGAATATGGAGACAATGTAGAACAGAGAAAGTATCTGGGAGATGGATGTATTCAAGAAAATGCAACAAAAGTGAGATTTCAAGAAAGAACAGAGCCTTTTGAACTGTAGTTAAATAGGTAGGAAATGGAAGACTTACTCCTAAGGAGAAAAATGTAGGCATTGCATTTGGAAATAGATCTATCGAGAAAAGGGCTTCCCTGGTGGCTCAGATGATAAAGAATCTGCCTGTAATGCTGGAGACCTGGGTTCAGTCCCTGGGTCTGGAAGATCCCCTGGAGGAGGGCATGGTAACCCACTCCAGTATTCTTGCCTGGAGAATCCCATGGACAGAGGAGCTGGGTGAGCTACAGTCCAAGGGGTCACAAAGAGTTGAACACGACTGTGTGACGAACACTTTCCCTTTTACGTTTTTGTTGTTGAGAATAACTGCATGCAAATTTTGGTCAGCAAGATCAAGAGTTAGACATGTTTGAATGAACAATAAGAAAAACTAGAAAGAATAGGTACCAAGCAATTTTAATAGGTTTGCTTTAGGATGAGCAGAAAAATAGAACAATGAGGGGGAAACAATGTGGTATTGAAAAGATTTTGTCACTGAGACTGATTTTCTGTTGTGTTTTGTTTTTATTTTTTTGTGTTTTATTGACTTGCCATTGACATATGACATCATATTAGTTTCAGGGGTGCAATGTAATGATTCGATGTTTGCTATCTTGTAAAATGATCAGTACACTAAGGTGCATAACATCTGTTACCAGTTATAATTTTTTTCCTGTTATGAGAAAATTTAAGATCTACTCACTTAGCAATTTTCAGATATTCAATACAATATTATTGACTATAGTCACTACACGGTACATTACTGTCCCATGACTTAGTCATTTTATAACTGGAAGTTTGTATCCTTTGACCTCCCTCATGCATTTTGCCCATCTCCCGCTTCCACCACTGGCAACCACCATCTGTTCTCTGCATCTGTGAGTTTGTCTGTTTGTAGTTTAGATTCCACATAGAAGTGAGATGATGCAATGTTTGTGTTTCTCTGTTTGTTTCACTTAGCTTAAAGCCCACAAGGGGCTTCCATGTTGTTGCAAATGGCAAAGACTTCCTTCATTTTATGGCTGAATAATATTCCATTGATGTATACTTATCACATTTTCTTTATCCATCAATGCAAATATGGTGAAGGCAGTGTCACTCAAAGGGTATAAAGTTTCTATTATGAAAGATGATTAAGTTCTAGAGGTCTGCTCTGCAGCATCAAGCCTATAGTTACGAATACCGTATTGTACACTTATAATTTTGTTAAGGAAGTAGATCTAATGCTGAGTGTTATCACCAAAATAAAAATAAATAAATAAAATAAAATGGAAAACATTAGTAAAAGACAAATTCACACCTAGAAACTGACCTCTCAGGTTTCACTTTGGAGTGCTGGGGCAGGATCACTTTAACCTTTATCACACAGTCAGAAAATTAAGGCTTAGAGGAACTGAATGATTTTCGCAAGTTATAAAATGGATTTTATTCCACATGATTTGGCAGGGTATTTTCATGGCCCTACAAATACCCTGTGCTTTACATCGGGATCCTCGTCCCCAGACCTCTGGCAACCACTGATGTACTCTTGCTGACTTCATGTGTTTTCTTTGTGTAGAATGTCATTCTTGTTCAGCTGTTCAGGCATGTCGCTCTCTTTGTGACACAATGCTGCCAAGTTTGGGTGATTCTGAGTAAGGTGGCTTTGCTTCTTTCACTTAATAATTGGCACATAAGGTTCTTGGCTGGGAGACCCCATGGACACAGTGGCCTGCGGGACTGCGGTCCATGGGGTCGCGAAAGATTTGGACATGACTTAGCAACTGAGGATAGCACAGTATTCCTTCTAGACCAACACGTGACTATGTAGTGTGAGCCCTACACATCCCGTCATTAAGGCATGACATTTTATATTGGCTCAGGTACCTTTGGATACTTCGAATGAACTCAACTAAGTTCTGATTTTATATGAGAAATCATTCAATTTCTAAGAATCACTCCTTTTTTGCTTGCACAGAGCACCTATATTACTATGTTAGTCAGGGTTTTCCAGAGAGAAAGAACCAATAGGAAAAACATACACACAGAGAGATTTATTTTAGGCAATTGACTCATGCAATTATGGAGCTGACTCCAAAGGCAGTCTCCTAGCGGAACTGCTTCCTGCTCCAGGGAGGCCTGGCTTTTGTTCCATTCAGGACTTGGACTGATTGAATGAGGTTTACCCACATTAGGGAAGATCATCTGCTCTACTCAAAGTCCACCAATTTAAATGTTAATCTCATTGAAAAACACCCTCACAGAAACATCCCTGGAATACCATTTAACCACATTTCTGGGCATCTTGACTCAGCCACATGGAAATGCAACATTAGCCATCACAATAATACAATGTCAGCATTTCACTTTATTTTACAGTTTGCATTATTACTGACTGTTGTATCCGGAAGTATTAAAAAAAAAAAAAAGCAGTCAATGAGAGCTAACTTTCAATAATTAAACAATAAAAAGCATTTTTGCATCAAATATAAGATAATGGTGTTGCAAACAATTTTAGTCTTTAGAACTGCTTGGAAAAGCATAATGCTTCTTTGTCTTTCCTTTTTTGTGTGTGGAAAACTGTAATAAACACTGTAATGTTTGATTCTATTATCCTATACTGACCAATTGAAACCAAAAACTAACTTATGAAAAGTAGTTTCAGGAAGTCTGTTTCTTTGGAAAAATTTTGAACATGAAATGCATTTTGATCTGCTCGTTTTTTTTTTTTTTTTTTCCATTTCCATTTCAAAAGTTTCAGAAGGCTTTTCATGTTTTCAGCCCCATACCAGGCAGCCTCAGATGTGTTTCATTTTAGAATTGTGAAGATCTTTGAATCCCATTATTCAAAGTAAAATGGAATGAATTGGAGAGTTATCAACCAACATGAAGTGAAAAAAGTATTTCAGAGGAAAACCTATGATGACTTTTTTTTTTTCAAAATTTATTCAGAAAAGACCTAAATGTCACAATCCCACCTACACGCAGGGCCAAGGCCTGTGAATTTGAGCGCTTGGCTCTGGCAGACTCTCCAACAGAGCAGCCTGAGCTGGCTCGCATCGTTTAGGTGGTCGAGAAAATTTTATATCAGTGCTGCCTTTTCTTTTCCATCAAAATGCACCTGCTATTGCAAACATGGTGACCAGAAAAGCCCAATAAACTGTACACTGAGATGTTCACTAACAGTAATATGTCATATTTATACAATCGTCTTGAACAGAGAAAGCACCTTGATATACACAATACATCTCAAATAATGGTATAATATATGTCAGTCTAATCAAGCAGGAATTTGTCCCCTTTGCTAATAAACAACAGATAATAGGGCTCCTTAGATGTATGCAAGCGAGCCACAGTTGAGTGGATTCTGAACCGACTACCAGAGGGTCTAGATGTGCCTAGCGGCATGTTGAAGGCAGGTATAGATATAAGGGGCTTTCCTGGTGGCTCAGTAGGTAAAGACGCCACCTGCAATGCAGGAATCACAGGGGATGTGGGTTTGAACCCTGAGTCTAGAAGATCCCCTGGAGGAGGGCTTGGCAACCCACTCCAGTATTCTTGCCTGGAGAAACTCAAGGACAAAGGAGCCTGGCGGGCTACTGTCCATGGGGTCGCAAAGAGTCAGACACAGATGAAGCAACTGAGCAGGCATGAATGCATGCATGGATATAAGGACATTTCCACAGGATAGAGACTTTTTGAAAGATATATATTTTGTGTGGCATTTATGGAGTAAGATTGGAGAGACAAAATAGGAGACAATATTTTGCAGCAGACTTAGCTCTAGATATGGAACAGCTACAAAAAATGGAAGAAAAGTTAGTTTCTGTGGAACTCAAAAAGACAAACTATTGAGCCCCTTTTCATAGAGCTGTTGGCCATTGGGTATTTTTTGGAGAAATGTCTATTCAGTTCTTGGCCAACAGGTCTATGCAAAGATGATCAGTGTCACTAATCATCAGGGAAATGCAAATCAAAACCACAAGAGCATCTTACACAAGTTAGGATGGCTATTATCTAAAAGACATGTGTGTGTGCTAGTCACTGCATGAACCTATGGACTATAGCCCCCCAGGCTCTTCTGTCTGTGGGGATTCTCCAGGAGAGAATACTGGAGGGGGTTATCTAAAAGACAAAAGACAGCAATTGTTGACAAGAATGTAGAGAAAAGGCAACCCTTGCGGTCTGTTGAAATGTAAATTGATACAACTGCTCTGGAAACAATATAGAGGTTCCTCAAAAAATTAAAGACATCTTTGATCCAGCAATTCCATTTCTGGGTGTACATCAAAAAGAATTGCAATCGGTATCTTAAGGAAGCATCAGCACTCCTATATTTATTATGGCTTTATTTGCAGTAGCAAAGGCATGGAAACGACCTTAGTGTCCATCCATAGACGCAAAAGGAAATGTAGATGGGATATTTTTGGATATGTGCTCATTTGCTCAGTCGTGTCCGACTCTGTGTGGCCCTGTGGACTGTGGCCCGCCAAGCTCCTCTGCCCATTGGGTTTTCCAGGCAAGAATAATGGAGTGTGTTGTTATTTCCTACTCCAGCGGATCTTCCCAACCCAGGGATCAAACCTGCGTCTCCTGTGTCTCCTGCTTTTTGGCAGGTGGATTCTTTACCGTTAGCGCCCCTTGGGAAGCCCATGATGGGGTACAGAATGGAATATTATTCAGTGTGAGAAAACCTTGCCATTTGTGACCACGTGGATAAACAAACAAAAATAAAATCTGTTGTCCCTGATTTAACGTAGTCTAGACCAGAGGATGCCAAGTGGGGAGACGGCACCATGTTATCTCGTGGTCTCTGATTGTGACACAAACGGCCTGCAAGCTGCAGTGATGGGACAGTTGTCTGTCTGCCCACCATGCAGCTGAGCAGACCATGGCTGACTGGCTCTACTGAGCTGATCCCCAGTGGCAGGGAGATTTACACACACTACCACTTTATATCTATATTATAAGAATGCTGGGAAGCCCTGGTCCACGGGAAAGACATCTTCAGAGATAACGTAACTGAAGGACTCGGGTTCTTCCCGATACCCTGGGTGCTGGCTTCATCCTTGGACTGGCAGCAAGATGGCGCCACCATTACTGATAACTCCAGATGAGACTGGGCCTGTCTCCTGGGACCACGAGAAGTTTCTCAGAAACACTTTACTCACCTGATATTTTAAAAAATATTATAGATTTTTATTTATAATTATAATATAAATATACAGATTATATATCATGTAATTATAACTATATAAGTATTTATAATAAGTATTATAAATTGTAACAGTTTTAAAAAGCCAAAATGTTGATCTCTTAGACATTCATGATCATGAACAAAATTATCGTTTAAAGATTCATTTTTTTTCCCCCTTAGGACCCTATACCCCATTTGATTTAAATTTCTTCCCTATATATTTACATTTTAGCCTATGTTCCTATGAAAATGTCTCTATCCTACACAAGCTTCTGATCTAGTAACTCTTTGCCTTTCTTACTCCACAAAGAGTATTTTCCATCAAGACATTTAGAATCTTCAAATTTGATTAGTTAAAAACTGAATACCAAATGAAATTCTTATTGGTTTTACTGTTTTGTCTTTTCTTCTTTTGAGTATCTGCAGAAACATCTTCTTTTGTCTAATTAAGTCTGTTATGATTTGAGATTGCATCACATATTAGGTATGAGATTTAAGGAAAACCGCTGATCCGAACCTTGGATTCTTCACATGTCAAACGAGTCACCGTGGGTCTTCCCTGGTGGTTCAGTGGCTAAGACCTCCCACCACTGCAGGGGACACGGATCTGATGCCTGGTCAGGGAACTAGATCCCACTAAGTGTTCAGATGCCACGAATAAAGATCCCATATTGTGCAGTCAAATTAATACATGGATAAATAAAAATCTTTAAAAATGATGGTAAAAAATGAATTACTGTGACAAATGAAGTAAAGCAAATAAAGTTTTAGAATAGGGCCTATCCAACTAAATTTTAGCTATTTTTGTGTAGGCTAAAAATTCCTTCAGCAGAAAAAAAAATGCCTATAAGTTTTGCTTTGTTCAGTGTTCAACACATTGCTATCATTTTTTAATATGATATTATAATAACCTCCTGTATTATTATAATATTTTTCAGTGTCAGCCACAGTATTATTGTTGTATAACGTAAAGCAATAAAGTTACATAACTGGGGCTTCAAATATCTTTAATAATAACACATTTCCTCTTCATTGAAATTAAAATATCCTGAGTTCCTTGGCCATCAATGCTAAAATTAGCGCCTGCTTTATTTTTCCGTTATTTTGCAAATAATGTCTAACTAGAACATACCTTCTTTTCTCATAGCATACGTTCTTTTGTAGATAGTCAATGAATTTCAATGAGAATTTTAATAAGTCCTAAGCACTGTATTAGATTTGCTTTGCTGGGTGTTTATTGTGTCCCAAGAGAGGTCTGGGAAGAAAATATATGGATAGATTCTTATTTACTGTACTTCAGAGTTTGAGGCATATTGTGAATTTGATTCATTAGAGCTGTTTATATGGGCAGTGCTTTTATATTATCTATAATGTAACAGACAGTTTCTATTTTGTAGGAAGTCTATTTTTGTAGAGAGTTTTCAAATTTTCCCTAATCAGCTGCAGATCCAATAGAGGTTAATGACTTCTTGAATTATCAATTTTTAAAAAAACTGTGATTGAAATAATCATACAATACAACATCATAAAAATATGTTCACACAGCTTTATCAATGTGTGCTATTTTGAATTTCAGTATTAACACTATTTGCCTAGAGTGCGGAATCTTATAGTAAATATCATTTAACATATAACATTATTGAAGGGATAGCCACAATGTGCTACTATAGAAATTGTTGGATAAATGTGTAAAGACTATAGTTTGTGAGAAATATGATCTTGTTAACATGGCAAAATGAGAAGGAACAAGATACTTGAATGCTCATATAGAAATGCAAACTAATTGTTATTTGCATACAATATTAAGTGCATATTATTAAAGTTAGACTTAATCATTTATAAGGGCTTCCCTGGTAGCTCAAACATGAAAGAGTCCACCTGCAATGCATGAGACCCAGATTCGATCCCTGGGTTGGGAAGATTCCCCTGGAGTGGGGAGTGACTACCTACTCCAGTATTCTTGTCTGGAGAATTCCATGGATAGAAGAGCCTGGCAGGCTGCAGTCCATGAGGTCAGCAAGTCGGACACCACTGAGAGATTAACACGTTACTTAACCACACTTACTTAAATGAAGATAAGCAAGTTAATCATCAACCAGTTTACTTCTATGCTGTAAAAGAAATGTAGAAAAAGTCAACTATGAAAACGATGAATTTTAAAGGTTGGGTGAAGGAAATAGGAAAATCAAGAGAGAAAATAATGTAGAAGAAAACAGAGTAAAGAAAACTAAATTAGACCTGGCTTCCCTTTTAAAGGGTTACATGAACCAAGTATAACTTTGTCACGTGATTGGAAGTGCCAGCTGGTCAGTTGTGTCCGACTCTTTGGGACCCCATGGACTGCAGCCCACCAGGCTCCTCTGTCCACGCAGTTCTCCAGGCAAGATTACTGGAGTGGGTATTTCCATTCTCTTCTCCAGTTTTCTTCTGATTAGGAGCAGAAATTTATTTCTACCTGCAGTAGATCTTAATTCTAAGCATACGGTGTTAGCCGAAGATGAATCTGACTGTCTAAGCTCTCTACGTTAGCAGTTCTTTTGCTGACATTACTACAAAGTTGAAAAAGACGAGTGCCTTGGCCAAGGGTATAAGAATTATTGCCAACATTACTAGATCATGATTTGATTCAAGAACTCTGCAGCGCCTTTGTTTCCACACTTAATGAAGACATTTATACTGAGGTTAATGTTGAGACTTACAAAAAAAAAATAGGCTGTTCCTTTTACAAAGTTAGTAACTGGAAGAGGGAAAGGAGATAATGCAAAGTATGATGAATTTGATAAATGGTGCTTTTAGCTCAGTTTGCTGTTTAGAATGAGGTTATCCGTCATCGGTGTTGAACCATATGCAAATGCAAGACGTTGGCTTACTGCATTGTTGTGGTACGTGACAAATAACTCCTCATGTATGGGCAAATAAGTGCTTCAGCGAAATCACATCCTTAGTTATTATCGGGGGATGGGGCTGTCTGTCCTTGAGACTGTAAGCCCTTGTCCCTTTCTATTAATACTAAAATAAAAGAAAAAGTAATGCTAAGCATTATAAATATATCCACAGTTAGGAAACATAGACAGACATTGCTGAAGAAGCCTAGCATATTGACATAAGTAAGTTATTGCATCAGAGATGATTGGTCTTTATCCCTTTAGTCCCTTAAAAATAAATAAGACCTTCAGCCATACCTTTGAGTGGAAAAGTGCAGTATTTCTGGTTTATACATATTGCATGAGAAGTTGCATAATATTTATATCCCAAACCCTATTTATATCCCTACTCTGAGCTCAGAATGCAAATGCCAATGAGAAGCTCATATATGCATAATCATATCATGTCATGAGTTTTATATGTACTAATTACAGTGATAAAACCTCAAAAGTCACCTTACTCTAGACTTACAAGAAAACAGAAGATGCTCTGGCATTCCATTCTCTGTAATGTTTTCTGTGGCTCCTCAGATCCAGTAAAAATTTGTTGGATTCTTTAGCGTGGTTTTTTATAATCCACTTCAAATTTGTGTCAGTCGTACTTTTCAGCCTCACCTCTGGCCACTCTGCCCCAGACCTGCAGCCAATTACGCAGGAACCGCTGTGTTTCCCAAAGTTGCATACGGTGGAGTTCCTGCTTCAGCTTCTCTTCAAGCTCCAGTTTTCTTCATCTTAGATGGTCTCATTCACCTTCAAGGGCTTGGTTACTTTTATCCCAGATTTGCTGTCCAAAAGAAATATACCTCTTTTCTCCATTATCTGTGCATCTATTCTTTGTTTGTTCGTTTGCATAAGATTTGGAATAGAAAAAGAGAATTTCCTCAAGTTAAGGCAAAAGGGGGACATGAGCTAGAAGGACATGGGGTGGCTTGCAGATTTGTTTTCAGACCTCAAGTGGAACCAGAACCAGGAATGGTAGCTAACTTCAGCTCTCATGCATACGTTCTCTCCCTTTCTCCCTCTCTCTTTCTCAGGACCCATAGGATGTTTTGTCTGAAAATCTTTCTGCCTCTTTTTCCCATGTTCCTTCTTTTCAAAGACCAGTCTTCTCTAGGTCTCAAAGCAGATGACCAAACACGGCCTTTACAAGTGTATAATAGATACACAAAAGTCTCTGAGTTTGAATAAAAATTTAACAAATGTGAGAATCCAATCAATTTGACCTGGGGTCGGCTGTCTACATTGAGTGTAAAAGCTTTGACCACTTGGTTTGAATTTCAGCACAAGTTTAAGGTAGATCTTTTGAGTTGGACTTTTGAAAAAGCATGTTTGGAAAAAATGCATTGAAAATTCTCAATATACTTTCTAGTTCTTATTATCATAGCTTTAATGCATTATAAATATAAAAAAATAAAAGAATATAAAAACAAGATTTTTTCCACTGACAAGTTGTGAGCTATAGAAAAGTATAGAACATAACATCTGGATTTTATTTTTGCCCAGAGCAAGTTTAAAATAAGTCATCATGAAATGTTAAATGAATTGGGATGAATGCAATGTGTTGCCCTGAAGACTGTGTCAACAAATGTAATGTCATGAGAACTTACTAGCCTTGTTTTTCAAAGGTGATTTGTGACTTTTACTTGTATATCAAGGATATACATAAATATATTTTTTAAATAATGCACAAAGACTTGGATAAACTATAGAAGGCTGTGAGGGAAGAAGAAACTAGACTCCAAGAGGTAAAATTTCAACTGTCAGAGAGTCATTCCAATTTTGTTTATGCTTAAGAAAGTCATGCGTGTGCATGCTTCAGTTGTGTCTGACTCTGTGTGACCATAGCGACTGTAGCCCACCAGGCTCCTCTGTCCCTGGGATTCTCCAGGCAAGAATACTGGAGTGGGTTACCATTCCCCTCTCCAGGGGATCTTTCTGACCTAGGGGTTGCACCCACATCTCTTAAGTCTCCTGCACTGGCAGAGGGATTTTTACCACTAGCGCCACCTGGGAAGCCCAAAGAAAACAAAGGGCTTTTTAAAGCAACCAATCACTTGGGTTTTCGTTCTCTGTTCTTGCATTAACTATACCCTAAACCTAGCAACTTGAAAGAACAGCCATTTTATTTTCTCTCACGGACAGCCCTCTCGACTTCATTAGACCTCAGGCCTCAGGCAGATGGTTCAGATGGCTGGGAGCCCGCTAGGATGTTCCTGCTGAGGTCATATTTCTGAGGACTTGATGTGGACTGTCAATTGGCTTTCTTGATTTTTCTCCACATGGTTAACCTTCCTCGCAGTTTGGTGGTTTCTTACTCCATTAAAACTTTACCAATACAGATGGCCAGCTGAATTTGGTCCTGGGGTCATAATTTTTTGACTCTCATTCTACCTGACTTTTAGTATAAGCTGTATCTCCATTAAGATTAAGTTCTAATGTGAGTGATAGAAGGCTAAAATTTAGTAACTCAAATGGAGGGAGGACAGTTTTCTCGCCTGAAGCGAACCATCATCGGTTACCTAGTTTGTAGGATGTGCCAGTCCAAGATTTAGAGTCCTGCTATTCAACAACTATTAACAGAGTAGTTATGTTGCCTCTTTTTTTCTTTTTAAATTTTAAAGTGGGAGAATAATTGCTTAACAGTGTTGTGGTGGTCTCTGCCATACATCAACACAAATCGGTCATAAGTATATATATGTATATCCCCTTCCTCTTATTATGTGTGAAATGGATAACTAGCAGGTAAATGTTGAATCTTGATGTGTGTGCTCATGTGTTGAACTCTTAAACGGGACCACAGAGGTTTTAGGTGTCTCTCTGCCATGGAGAATTTGGGAGAATCAAGACATATATCACAGACACATATTACAGCCTTCCGTCTCCTATCAATGGAGCAGAGAGATTATCCAGAGAAACAAAAAGAAGGAGCAGCACTTTACCAGGAAATGAAACTTCCCCAGTTAACATCACATATGATCGAAAATTGAGGAAACAAACAGACGTCCACTTGTCTCTCATTGATCAGGACTCTACAACATGACCAAACTAACTACAAAGTTGTCTGGGAAATTAAGTGCTATTTCACTGGGAGTATCGTGACTCTAATTGATGATTTAAGAAAGGAAGAAAAGGAAAAATGGATTTGAGTATTGAGCTATCAATATCTATCACAATGCCTAATATTTGGGTATGCATAAACATGCTGGGGGGTTACTGATTCCTTAACCATTCTTGATCCATGTTTATGGTTTGCCTACCACAAGAACTGATCTAGATGCAGTTACAACTGTGGTGATCAAGAGACACAAATAATTGCCGTGGTGGTACCTACATGATGGTAAGGAGGGAGAGGGGCTTCCCAGGCAGCACTAGTGGTTAAGAACCTGCTTCCCATGCTGGAGACACAGGTTCAGTCTCTGGGTTGGGAAGATCCCCTGGAGGAGGGCATGGTGACCAACTCCAATACTGTTGTCTGGAGAACCCCCTGGACAGAGGAGCCTGGCGGGCTACAGTCCATAGGGTCACACAGAGTCAGACATGACTGGAGCGACTTAGCACGCACACAAGGAGGGAGAGACAATGAATTCCCGAGCAAAAGCAAACAAGCCAAAAATGTAAGTCAGATAATACTGAGTGCTACAAAACATAAATCCAGATAATTGGCTAGAGAATCTCTCTCTTGGTGGAATTGGTTAATCAAAATGAGCTTGGCTGGGAGGTCTTCTGAGGGGGTATATTTGAGCTGAAACTTAATATGCAAGAAGGACCAGCCATGCCCCAGATCAGGAAAGATCTATGAGAAGAGTCAATGACAAAGCCCTTAAAAAGTAGTTGATTCTATGGAGCGCGTCAGTGGACTTGGTGAAAGCGATGGTTAAGGATTGTATGAGATTCAAACTATACACTGACCCTAGCATCATGTCACTTGTCGGCCATGAAAATGACTTCAGATCTTATAATAAAGTAATAGGCATCAGTGGGGGATTTAAAAGAGAGAAATGATATGATGTGAATTTTATTGGTAGAAACTAGATCTTTGATGGGAATCAGTCAAATCCTATCTTTCATGTTTTACATTGGCTTACTATGCAAACAGGCATTATGATTTTTGGTGACTTTTTCAAATGTTATAATAAGGACAAATCTAAAACACATTATACCACACCGAGCCTGTTTGCCACCGGCTTTGGAAGTCCTATTAAAATGGATTATTTGATTACTGTTTTGTAACCTTGAGTTTCACTGAAAGTGTCAACAAAACAAAGTGTCAAATGCAGCATAATTAATTAGCAGTGATCGGCATTCCGTGTACACTAAGCAGGAAGCACGCTGCCCATTATTGCCCATTGATATTCAGTCCCACGTTTTCCCTTCTATAATCTTTTCCAGTCTGGAAGTTACCAACTTACATTTCCAGTTTTCCTGGATAGTGGAGTGCCAGTCAAGTTCTGCCACCGAAGATTTGTGAGATCTTCACATGAGACAGGCGAGGACAAGGCAGGAGCCACTCTGGTTCACTGATGACTCTAGCATCCTCACTGACATCAGGAAAACTCACGTCTGCAGGGAGGCAGTGCTGCTAACTCTGAGGCTCTCGCAGCATCATCAGGAGGTGAACCTTCATTTCTTCTCAACAGTGGGGCCGGGGGGCACAATAGCAGCAGAGGTGGTAGCCCAGAGAGGCGCTCTCTGAGATCTGAAAGCATGTTTCCTTTTTACCTGAAGGGCTTAAGTGAGGTTGGATTCCCAGAAATCACAGAACTTTGCCCTTCTGCTGGTTGGATTTTCCAATCTCTATAAGTATGTTTGAAGAGAATCAAAATTCTCTGTTACTCAATGTCATTGACTTCATCGTTGTTGTGGTTCAGTTGCTCAGTCATGTCTGACTCTTTGCAACCTCAAGGACTGCAGAACGCAAGTCTTCCCTGTTCATCACCAACTCCCAGATCTTGCTCAAACTCATGTCCATTGAGTCCAGGATGTCATCCAACCACCTCATCCTCTGTCATCCTCTTCTCTTCCTGACCTCAATCTTTGACAGCATCAGGGTCATTTCAAATGAGTCAGTTCTTCACAACAGGTGGCCAAAATATTGGAGCTTCAGCTTCAGCATCAGTCCTTCCAATGAATATTCAGGGTTGATTTCCTTTAGGATTTGATTTTCTTGCAGTCTAAGGGACTCTTAAGAGTCTTCTCCAGCACCACATTTCTTAACTACATTGTATTAGTATTTTGTGACACTTACTTTAGTTCAGAGTGCCTTAGTACTTTAGTGTGAGTTCTTAGTAACTCAGTTATATCTGATTCTTGGTGATGCCACTGACTGTAACCCAACCAGCTCCTCTGTCCATGAGATTCTCCAGGCAAGAATACTGGAGTGGGTTGCCATTTCCTCTTCCAGGGGATCTTCCAGACCCACGGATAGAACCCACATTTCCTGCAGTGCAGGAAGATTCTTTACCACTTAGTCACCTTGGAAGCCCTACTACTTTAGAGATCGTGTCAAATTAATTTATTGAAATAAAAAAGTGATAATGAAATAAGATGCTTCTTAGACAACAGGACTGTATACTGCAATCCTCTGAAAGACATAGGTAAGCACATTTTTTGCATTTTATGTTATGTTTGTTGTCTTACAAGCACATATACGAAAGTGAATGGTCATTAAAAGCAGAAAGAAAACAATCTAATTATCATCCAAACAAAAGTAAATGACTTATAATATTCTTCATAAATAAAGACCAAAAATTATGTATAAATCCTAGTGGGATAAATGAGATGAAATGAGCTACAGTAAAATAGAATATTCCCTATTCAATTGGGCTCAGTTTTTCCTAAATTTATATATGAACTGACAAATTACTATAGCTCCTATTAAAATGAACATGCTGAGAAAAAGCCAGATTTCATAAGCAAAACACTCTGATGTTATAGATTTAGCTGCAGGTAAAATGTAATGGATCAACATATGTATAAACCAAAAGATAGAAACCATATGTTTCTATGATATATTTGAATATATAATATTTTCCCCAGGTGTATCTCACCTGGGGAGTGTGGCATTTTGTAGACTATGTTTTTATTTTTCCCCCATGGCTAAAAATTATTTTTCCACCAGGCAACAGAGTTACTCTAGTTTTAACTAGGATCTATTATAAATCATACAAATTAGACCTTAATCTTTCACAATATTAAAACAATCTAAAATAGAATATTCACTGAAACAAATTATGATTGCTTTCTTTTAGTCAAAGCAAGACAGTATGTAGAACATATAGTCTTTTCTAAGATAGCTTTTGTAATAATAATTTTGCATGATAATAGTTATTTTAAATTTTATCATTTTTTATTATTTTTCCAGCTTTATTGAGTTATAGCTGACAAGTTACATACATTTAGAGGTATACAACATGATGATTTCATAGAAATAAACATTGTGAGCTGATCACCACATTCAAACTAATTAGCATTCATTACCTCACACCTTCCCAGGTGCTCAATGGTAAAGAATCTTCCTGCCAAGTCAGAAACACAGGTTTGATCCCTGGGTCAGGAAAATCCCCTGGAGAAAGGAATGGCAACACACTCCAGTATTCTTGTCTGGAGAATCCCATGGACAGAGGAGCCTGGTGGGCTATAGTCCATGGGGTTGCAAAGAGTCGGACATGACTGAGTGTGCACACACAACACACATTACCTTTAAAAAATTATATATTTATTTGACTGCACCAGGCTTTGCAGCCCATGGGATTTTACTGTGGCGTTGTTTTTCAGTCACTAAGTCATGTCCATCTCTTTGCAACCCCGTGGACTGCAGCATGCCAGCCTTCCCTGTCCTCCACCATCACCTGGAGTTTGCTCAAACTCATGTCCGTTGAATTGCTGATGTCATCCAACCATCTCATCCTCCACTGCCCCCTTCTCCTCCTGCCCTCAATCTTTCCCAGCATCAGAGTCTTTTTCAATGAGTCAGCTCTTCTCATCAGCTGTCCAAAGTATTGGAGCTTCAGCTTCAGCATTAGTCTTTTCAATATATATTCAGGGTTAATCTCCTTTAGGATTGACTGGCTTGATCACCTTATTGTCCATGGGACTCTGAAGCATCTTCTCCAGCACTGCAGTTCGAAAGCATCAATTCTTCAGCATTCAGCCTTCTTATGGTCTGACTTTCACATGTGGGACAACAATTAGTTTGCTATTTGTATCCAATAATATTGCTATTAAAAATAATAATGAAATGAATGTGGGGATGCATGTAGCTTCTTAAACTAGTGTTTTTATTTTCTTCAGAAAAATACCCAGGAGTGAAGATGCTGGATGTAATGGTATTTTAAAAGGTCCTACTCTGGTGTCACTGTATTAACTTTTCTTTTTTTAATCACCTCCTGTCTCCTCCAGCTGTGAGCAACCTGAAATTGGGAATGTATCATTCCCATTCATAGCACATAGTATGTAAACTTGGGAAATCAGTGATTGAATTGGCTGGAGTGAGCAGGGGATGCTTTCTGGGAGAAGTTGGACTTGCATGAAAGTGTCAGTCGCTCAGCCATGCCTGACTCTTTGGGACCCCGTGGCCTGTAGCCCCCCAGGCCCCTCTGTTGATGGGATTCTCCAGGCAAGGGTACTGGAGTGGGTTTCCATGTCCTTCTCCACTGCATTAACTTATTATTGCCGTACAATAAATGATCATCAACTGAGATGTTTAAAACAACAACTAAAACAACAAAACTATACCAGCAAACATCACTAACATAGACATATCAGTAGATAGCTAGACGATAGGGAGCTGGCTAGCTAGAAACTAGACAAAAAAGTCAGCAATGAAGATAATATAGAATCATGAACAAAAATAATCAACTGATGAAACAAATGGGCAAAAGAAACAACAGTTGAGACATAGGAAAAAACACACTCAAATGGTAGATTTAAATCCAGCAGTATAAAACATCATATTAAATGTGAATATGATTAAACTACCCCAAGTAGAAATGCAGAGATTGCCTAATTGAATAAAAATTTAAGACTGCACTACATACTACTTACAGGAATTTAAACACAGTTTTACAAACATGACCAAAGAATGAGAAAAGATACACCATGCTAGCTCTAATTTAAAGAAGGCAAGTGTGGCCAGAGTAACATTAGACAAAATGTATTTCAGAGCAAAGAGCATCACAGGAGACAAAGAAAACCATTCCCTAATGATAGAGCTGCCATTTCATCTGTAGGACATGGCAAGCCTCAATGTTTGGGCTTCTAGTAAAAAAAGCTTTAATATACATGAAGCAGATGCTCATAGAAGTACAAGAAAAAATAGGCAAGTCTTTGATTATTATTTATGCCCTCAACACCATTCTCTTTAAAAAAAAGAAAATTGTAATGGGGTATAGCTGACTAACAATGTCCATTCTCCCCCAAGCTGCCCTCCCATCCAGGCTGCCGCATGGCATTGAGCAGAGTTCCCTGGGCCCCACAGCAGGGCCTTGTTGGTGATCCATTTTCAATAGAGAAGTGTGTACATGTCCATCCCAACTCCCTAACTCACCCTTCCCCACAACCTTCCCCAAGGTGACCGTAAGTTCCTTCTCTAAATCTGTGAGTCTGTTTCTGTTTTTTAAATAAGTTCATCTGTACCAACATTATTCTCTAAATGTTTCATAGAAGTAGAAGGCAGAAAAGCCGTTAAGGATTACAAGGCTAGTACAACATTACCAACTGATTGGATTTAACCGACATCACGGAACCCTCCAACCAACAGCAGAGAGTGTGTCTACCCACTCTGTCCCGCTAGGTGCCACTGGACTAAATTGTTCAGAAAGGAAGAGAAGTGAATGGCAGTAAGGGATATTTAACTCACGGGAGAGGAGTGGATTCAGAACTGTAGTCACGCCAGGTAGTCTTGAATTTAAAGCATTTGGTGGTTGATAACTGAGCAAAAACCCTTTCTACACAAAGTTTTGACCCCTTGGTTTGATTTTTGCTTTGGTCTTATAATGGTTATCCACACCTCTAAAACTGACTCCTGTAGATTTATTTTTCCATTCTGCTACCAGAGTGACAATTCTAGAGCAAAAACAGGCCATCTGTGTCATTCTTTCTTAAAACTCATTCAAGGGCCTTTGTTGTATTCAATACAAACTTCTTAGCATGATTTTAAGGATCTTCTCACACTGTTTGTATCTCATGTTTGAGTTTCACTTATTATAATCATCTCAGGTAGCAGTACTTGCTTCTCTTTCTTCCTGTTATATTCTCTCCTCTTCTTGCTGTATTAGTATTGCCTTCTCTTTCCAACATCACCATCTCTTTTAAATTGTTCTTTATACTAAAATGCAGTTTATGTGTCTCCCAGTGTGGCCCTTGCAGACCTACTATAACTGCACTGCGGACTCCTGGCTCCCTTTTGGAACCGTCTAGTCACTCCCTTGTCTTCTCCACCAGTTGATACTATCTAAAGATTACATGAGCTTCTCTCGTGGCTCAGCGGTAAAGAACTTGCTTGCCAATTCAGAAGACTCGGGTTCAATCCCTGGGTCAGGAAGATCCCCTGGAGAAGGAAATGGCAACCCATTCCAGTATTTTTGCCTGGCACATCTCATGGCCAGAGGAGCCTTGACAGGCTACAGTCCATGGGGTCACAGAAGAGTCAGCTATGACTTAGCAGCTAAACAACAACAAAAGATTACATATGGTTCTTCTTGTTCAGGGCATCCTGATGCTCTAGTCTGGGGGATATGCACAAAATATACTATTTTTTCAAAACTATGTTTTTGATGATTTTTCCCTGTGATGAAAGAAGCTTCATGATCCTCTTTCTGACAGAGATGGGACAGTCATTCATCTGGATAAACATGCATGGATAATTTTGATATGTGAGGTGCTGCCCAATGGGAACAGCGAATTCCCCAAATATTCCTAGAGCCTGCTTACTGCAAGACCTATCTGTGCACATCTGGAAAGTGTGGGGTAGACACACTTACCCTTAGATTTGTAAAGGAAGACAGTCCACAAGTTTCTTTTCACCAATAAGCGCTTAACACTCCCCTTGGCTAGACTAACCTCAGACAGGTTTCTTGCGGCCTCTGTAGCTCATCTCTCTCCTTCACTGGTCCTTAAGGATCCAGGAATCCTACCAAAGAGATGTGGCTTCTTCCTCGCTTCAAACACTTGTTTAGAAAAGTTGTTTTGTGCATCATTTCTCTGATCCTTTGAAATGCTCTTCTTAAAAGCCTCTTGACAGTTTCACAGCCCAGGTCTCTCTCAAGGATCTGGGAGCCATCCCTTTAAAAGGAAACCATTAAGGAAGACAGTACCCCCGCCATACACCATTTCCGAGGCTTTTTGGGGAAGGTACCTTCAGGGAGGGCACCTTGCTCCACGCTGTAAATTTACCCGCTGCTATGAAGACAGGAAAAGTTTCACTTGCTAAAATCACATGCTGCACTGCAAGAGTGGCCCTTGACATATATAAAGCACACTTCCGTGTGGACATAAAACCAGGTGAATGTCCCAGGTCCTTGTGTCTTGTCGTATCTTGTGAAGCTCATCCTAGTGGAAATGCCGTTATCCACAGAGAAGAGAAATTTTATCTCCTGGGGAAATTTGTGTTTCCTGGTTAAATAATTCTTGCATGAGCAAGAAGACAATGGGGGAGAAGGCACAGTATTAATAATAATTAATAGGTGTGTTGTTGTATTGCTCTAAATAACGGATCCATCGTGTGGTGGTCTTACCAGGGCTGGAGCTGAGAAATCAGAGCAGCAAGTGGGCGCGGAGGTGGGGGCAGGGGGCTTTCAATCTACCTGAGCTCAAGGATGTGGGTTAAGTGCATTCAACTTTTGAACCAACTTGATGTAAAAATTGCCATCCCTTTCTTTGACTCTAAGTTTGGACAAACCTGAAAAATGTTATGAATAATGAAAAACGGGAGAAAGCTGAGAAAGACTTTTTGGTGCCTCATCGTCTCTTTTCCTACAGAATTGACCCATATCCAGGCTTAACAGTATTCAGCTAAAAAGTCTGTGCCCAGAAGTAATGCTTATCCATGACACAGATAGAACTTTAACTTCTCAAGAGAGTTCCTCATAAAACCAGAGAACACTTGTATTCTTTTGCAAGTAGGAATAAAACAGGGTGGACTGTTGAATTCCTGATACAAGCTTCCAAAATAAGTCCAATTCCACAGCATCATCTCAGACAGGATAAATTAATAACAATGAAAGTGAATGTTAGTTGCTCAGTCATGTCCGACTCTTTGGGACCCTATGGACCATATCCCACCAGGCTCCTCTGTCCATGGGATTCTCCAGGCAAGAACACTGGAGTGGGTAGCCTTTCCCTTTTCCAGGGGGGATCTAACCAAACCAGGAATTGAACCAAGGTCTCCAGCAAATTCTCTACCATCTGAGCTATGAGGAAAGCCCTGAAAATTAGTTGTAAATAGTAGAGGTTTCATGTCATGAGGATTATGACAGATGGTGTTCCTTCCTACTGCTTATATAAAGACATTTCTTTTACCCTGGACTTTGGTGCCCGGACAGTACCAGTGTTGCTGCTTTAACTTGCCTTCTAGATATTTCTATAGATCATTGGGTACCATCAGTGATGGGTACATACATAGTTTAGATATATTAATTGTCATCTCCGAGGTAGTTCTCACATCATCCTGGAAAGATAAAAAAGGCCTGTTATTTTTGTCCTTACCATTGTTTTTCCCTTTAAGGGGATTCTATGTATCTGTTTGAGTTCACCTTTCATCTAGATTCACCCTTGATATCTCAAAGGGCAATACTGCAGCCCTCTTTTTTAGGAGGTAGTGAATCTTTCCACAGATCTGTAACTGCTGACATTCTATTCCTCCTTATCAGGATCCTTGATGTTTTGATGTTTAAAAGAAAACTATTGATTCTTTTTTTTGAGAAATAGAACATGTTCATCCTTTGAGGAGACTTAGGATAAAATGTCAAATATCCATTCTTTTTAAGAAATGTGATTTCAGGAAATAACAAATGACTGAACGCACGATTTTCAAACCTTGACACCATTGAAATTTAGGCAACATTCTGCTCACAGAAACACATTTTTGTAGCATTATTAACTGCTAGGATTACCTTCTTACCACAATTTAAAATGTTTTATCATGTTTTAAAATGTTCTATCTTGGTTTCAAACAAGAGGTATAGAAAAGGTATATTTTAAATATCCAGCTTTCTACAAATTAGTGGAAGTAAAACATGAGGAAACAAGTTGAATAGAAGTTTTAAGTTGTCATACTCACTCCAGAAATGTACAGTTGCCATGGTGATGGGAACTAGGTAAACACATAGAAAGACTGAATGACAAATGGATGAAGTAACGTCTTATTGCTAAGGCACATCTAATTTGCTATTTTTAAATGAGCATTTTTAATTATCCCTATGAAGAGACATAGGGTTTCCCTGGTGGCTTAGTGATAAAGAATTGGTTGCCAAATGAAGGAGACATGGGTTTGATCCCTAGGTCAGGCAGATCCCCTGGAGAAGGAAATAGTTAACTCACTCCAGTATTCTTGCCTGGAAGGTCCCATGGAGAGAGGAGCCTGGCAGGCTACAGTCCATGGGGTGGGCAAAAAGTCAGACATGACTTAGCAACTGAACACCAGTAATAAAAAGACATACTACATTTGAGTGATTTAAACTGCATTGTGAAGTGAAAGTGTTAGTTGTATTTCAGCAACCAGTAAGGAAGCTGAAACTCCTCTAAGCAAGAAAATTAACCAAAGTCATCTTTGATCTATCCGAGCACTGAAAGCATGTCAGCATCCATTGTATATTATCAGTAAGTAAATACGTAAAAAATGCTGAAATGAATTATTGAGATGATTGATATAAAAATACTGTTTTTTGCTTTTGTTTATTGTACTTTTTAATGACCTAGGTAAAAAAAAAATATTTATTTTACTTTGTATTTTAAAAATTTTGGTAAGGAGAAAAAAACAGGGAAATAAATTTGCTTCTAATTTCTGGGTTTTTTTTTTAATCCTTTTATTTTTTAGCTATTGGCTATGCTTTCAGGCATGAATTTTTGCTGCTTGGTAAAAAAAAAATCATGCAGGTTTATATTTTACAACAAAAGCTTGAAAGCTATCTATACATGTGATTTACAGTCTCAAAGAAAATGATCACAAAGATAAACAGGCAAAATAAGCTTTATTTTTAGTATCTGAGAGGTCATAAGATCAGCCAGAGTCTACCGCTTGTATTATAGAGGCATTTGTTATAATATTTGTTCTGTTTTTTGTTTTAATGATAAGACTATTTGATATTGGGAAAGAGAATAAGAAGGAAAGTATTTCTTAGAGCCAATTTAAAAATTGTAATTTTTCAGTGGTAAGGAGTACTTACTTTTCTTTATAACTGAATCACCAGGGCATCTATAGAACAGATGGTGGTAGGCAACACCATCATTAATTTCTGTACTAGGACTACGCAGGGGGTAAATTATTCTTGGATAATTTGAAGTATTTTCTCTCCAAAAAAAGAAATGCTATGTCTGTGGAAGATGTTTGTTTATAGGGATTTTGACTAAAATTCATTTAAGTATGAATATATTCATATATGCATGTATATATGAAACTGCTGAACTGGTCTTCGTTATGACAAAGAAAAGACTAGCTACTGAAGAGATTTGGCTCCACAATGTGAAACTAAGGCTGATCATTTAGGTCTCCCAAATTTGCCACTGTCTTTCGTAAGGTGATCCAAGGATTTAAGAAGGAAAGTTGTTCCTTTGTTTATTATTCACACCAACCATCAACTTTAAAAAAAATGGGAGGGGGTGATAAAAAGGTGCCAAATAACCAGAAAAGACAAACTTTTAATGGATTTCAGAAATGGACCAGAAATCAGCCTGGGATATAATGAGCATTAATTCATAAACCTAAAATCATCATTGTCACAGGATTGTCTTATTTCTACCCTAAATATATTCAAATAGTCTTGAAATATCTAACTTCAAAGCATTAAAAATATGAGTAAAAATCACTCAAATTTAATCTTAATTATTTATTATAGCAAATAATGTCAGATAATATTAACTTTATTTTGAAGACATTAAATTTACATATTTTAGATTAAGAAATTAATATTTCCAAAGTGTTTTCTAAAAGCATTATTTCTCAAGGTATTCTTGGAAGAAAAGAGTTACAAGATCAAATAATTTGGGAAAAACTAAATAATATGTACCATTCTTGGAGAATAACAGCACAGATTAGCAAATGAAAAGTTATGAAAAGACAAACTCAGCATTTCTTAAAATTATTTTAACAATAAACCAGTTTTCATACTTAAAAAGATGCAATTAATGTAAACCAGAATGGATCTTGCAACTGGGGAATCAGTAATAGCTGGTTGGTAAGGAATCCAACTGCAATGCAGGAGACCCCAGTTCGATTCCTGGGTCCAGAAGATTCTCTGCAGAAGGGATAGGCTACCCACTCCAGCATTCGCAGGTTTCCCTTGTGGCTTAGCTGGTTAAGAATCTGCCTGCAATGCAGGAGACCTGGGTTTGATCCCCGAGTTGGGAAGATCCCCTGGAGAAGGGAAAGGCTACCCACTCCAGTATTCTGGCCTAGAGAATTCCATGGATTATACAGTCCACCAGGTTGCAATGAGTCCAACACGACTGAGCAGCTTTCACTTTCAATCAAAATTTGAAATCTTAAGTCAAATGATGAAACTGTTTCTTAGTAAAAAATGTGCATGGATTGACTTCTAGTGTAGTTAAGTAGCAATGAATTTTGTACTTTATTCAAAATGTGTTCTTCATAATAATTAAGAATACTAACTAAAACATGATTACAAGCAAATATCCACCCTCCCTCAAAGAAATAGCTGAAGAGATGAGGCCGTAAAGGACCATGGGAAGTTGGCAGCTGCAGCTTAGATTTTAAATCTTTGTTAACCACTTCATACAAGTAGCACAATTAAATAGAGAACTAAAAACCCATTTTCTGTCTTTAGACAAAACTGCCTGTCAAGGTATCTTAGATACCACAATATACAAGACAATGGTCTACATGGAGCCTACATGCAAGTGCCTTATCAGATTTCTACATATGAAGCAGAGGGCGGCAGTGGGGTATCTGATAAGCATAGAGTGAACATGAAATTGAGCAGGTCCCCTGCCTGCAAGGGGCTTCCATGGTGGTGCTAGTGGTAAAGAACCTTCCGGCGAACGCAGGAGGCGTAAGAGTTGTAGGTTCCATACCTGGGTCAGGAAGATCCACTGGAGGAGGTCATGGCAGCCCACTCAGTATTCTTTCCTGGAGAATCCCATGGACAAAAGAGCCTGGCGGGCTACAGTCATAGGATTGCAAAGAGTTGGTCATTACTGAAGCGACTTAGCACAAGCACATGAAATATATATACTACATTTGGGCTTTGTGGCTCAGACAGTAAAGAATCTTCCTGCAGTGCAGGAGACCTAGCTTTGATCCCTGAGTTGGGATGATCCTCTGGAGGAGGGCATGGCAACCCACTGCAATATTCTTACCTGGAAAATTCCCATGGGCAGAGGAGCCTGGTAGGCTACAGTCCATGGGGTTGCAAGGTGTCAGACATGACTGATTGACTAAACACACACAGATATACTACATTTAATTATTTCCATGAAGTGTATGATCTCAATAAAAAAAAAAGAAGACTGTAAAAGAAATGCTTTCCTTAAGAAACACATCCTAAATTGCAGAGTGAAACATGTAGCATGGATGACTCACAGGATCATAAGGACACAATCTACAGATTTTATGCAACAATAATGGGTGTCATAACTATTCTATTGTTGACTTTTGTCCCAGAATTTCATTAAATCCTCTTTGGTCTTACTACCGGTATTACTTCCTCCATTTCCTCACAAGTGGTATGACACTTGTCAAAGGTAGATCATGACAACCTCTCTTCTAGGGTTACATCGATTTTTCAGACATGCAAAATGCACCTGGTTCCATCAGAATGTAACACCAGCATTAGCTCTTGCTATTTTTCATTTGACACTTTTGAAATTGACCGTTATACCCTCAGAAAGCCGTGAGCGGGGCTGAAATCAGGGAAAAGATGTGATTATCTGTATCAGGTCACTAAGTGCATTGATGATTTTGCAAATTGGGCTTTCAAAAAAAGAAATTTCTATTTAATTAAACCTGCCAACATTATATGATTGAGGTGTATCACCTACATATACATTATTGAAAAGTCCAATTATGATGTGTTCTCAGTAAAGATCACGTTTTATGTAATCAAAGAGGAATGATCACTTTCCCCCTGGAAATGTTCTAAAAACTAATCATCTGGCTCACTTTCTGCCAAAGGCGTACAGTTAAGTGCTGGGGTCGTGTTTGGCTGAGGTGGAACGTGACAAGCTCTGATTGAATATTTGTAGGTATTTATAGTTCAAAACTTTGCTTTTCATTAGGACAGAATCCTGGACCTGACTAACTTTTCTATAGCTTCTTGGCTAACTAGACTTTGCCTCTGCTCTTCCCACATGGCAGGGAGTGTTTATCTGCAGTGATGTTGTTGTTTTTTTAAAGAGTGAAACAAGCAGGAAAAGTGAGTGGTACCTGACCCTCCTTCAGGGGCAGAAGGTTCTTCCTCCTTCCTGACCCGCAGAAGCTGGGACATTTGCCTGGACTCTGACAGAAGACGTGCCCTGCCCATCAGCCAGGTTTTAAAACTCTGCTCTGCATGACAAATGGGCCAGATGAGGGTGAAATTTCCTGCCGAGGTACCACTGATGTGGATAATTTCAAGAATTCTCCTTCAACCAGGCTTGTCATGAACATCCAAAAGAGGCCCTTGGAAACAGCTTGCTATTCACTCTAAAATTCCTGCCTGGAATTTCTGGGAGATTCCTAAGTGTCAGGAGATGCCACCCATGACCTGTAACAACAGTGTGCTGAACTTTTAGCAGTCTTCTTAGCCTCTCATGTTGCGGTCCCCTCTATTACTTGTGCTCTGTCAAAGCTGGAACATCCCTAGTGATCTCCTGGAGGGCTTTCCCTTTCACTTTGTCCGCCTCTTTGCCTCGTGACCTCAGGACCTTGATGGGTAAGAGAAATTCTTATTTTGTAGATTATCAGATATATTTTCTTGCCTTCAGGGCGGCAACAATGCTGCCTTGCAGATTTTATACCTCTTAAACCGAAACAGAATGCCATCGATGCTTTTTGGTATTTCTGTATAACATAATTTTAATATTTTCATTATCTTTAAGTCTGATCAAGTTATATGAAACTATTTAATTTTAATTATGTGCTCCTTAGCATTGACAACTCCCTTATTATTTCTATTCTGTCATAGATTCCCAACATGATGTAACATAGTAGGAGGTAGTTAGAAAGACAGACACTCCACTGCCTATGGGCTGGTGACCCACTGGTAAAGAACTGCCTACAAAGCAGGAAATGCAAGGGACTCAGGTTCAATTCCTGGGTCGGGAAGAAACCCTGGAGGAGGAAATGGCAACCCACTCTGGTATTCTTGACTGAAAAATCCCTTGGACAGAAGAGCAAGCAGGCTACAGTCCATGGGAGTCGCAAAGAGTCAGACACAACTGAGTGTGCACACACACACCACTGCCTGTCAAATATCCTTCACAACACACTGAATGTGGACTTGAAAAAATAAGTGTGTATGCACCAGCTTTGTAATCGATATTTCTATTGCACCTATTCAAAGTTTCTCAGCTTTTATTGAAATATTTTGTAATCTAAAATACATTTCTTAGTTTTTTTAGTTTTATAATCCATATCATCACATTTATTAAAATAAAAGGAAAATGAATAATTCAACTAAAAGCATTTAAATAGTACTATGTTTGACATAAGGTTGAATTATAATTTTAACTATTAGATTCATTAATTCTATCTTGAATTAACACTTGCACTTGACATGTACTAACACACACACTTGCACATGTGTTCTTGAATGAACACATGCACTTAAATGTAAAATTGGAGTAATTCAGTTGTATAAAATTTAGTTGGAGCCAATCAAAATATAAAATATTTGTAGCATTCATATTGAAGATATGTTATTATAAACCATACATTTATATCTATAAGAAAAACACATCTTTTCTTAGTGATTTTCCCAATAGTGTTCTGGAGTTAGGCAGACTCAGAATGTGTGTGATGTGGCTTTTACTGATGTGAAAGCTGTGGTTAAAATATTTTTATTATTTTGATGAGGGTCACAGAGCTAGACTTCCCTGATAGCTCGGTTGTTAAAGAATCCACCTGCAATGCAGGAGACTCCAGTTCGATTCCTGGGTCGGGAAGATCCACTGGAAAGGGGATAGGCTACCCATGCCAATATTCTGGCCTAGAGAATTCCATGGGATATACATTCCATGGGATATCAAAGAGTTGGACATGGCTGAGTGACTTTCACTTTCACTTCATTTAAGGGCTTCCCTCATAGCTCAGTTGGTAAAGAATCCGCCTGCAATGCAGGAGGCCCAGGTTAGATTCCTGGTTCAGGAAGATCCCCTGGAGAAGGGAAAGGCTACCCACTCCAGTATTCTGGCCTGGAGAATTCCATGCACTCTATAGTCCATGGGAATGCAGAGTCTGACACGACTGATAAACCTTCACTTTCACTTCACTTCTTTCAGTGCTTCCTAAGGCCCACTTGACTTCATGCTCTAGGATGTCTGGCTCTAGATCCAGGTCATTAAGACCTTTTCTGGACTTCCCTATAGCTCAAACGGTAAAGAATCTGCCTGCAATGCAGGACACAAGGCTTTGATCCCTGGGTCAGGAAGATCTGCTGGAGAAGGTAATGGCAACCCACTCCAGTATTCTTGCCTGGAGAATCCCATGGACAGAGAAGTCTGGTGGGGCTACAGTCCAGGGGGTCGCAGAGTCGGACAGGACTGAGAAACTAACACACACAGAGCTAGGAGTTGAAACTCAAATCCTGGGCTGTTTTCAACCACAAAATTTTGCTTTCCTCCTCATGACCAACTTGCATCACATGGCATCTGCCAAGTGGGTTTTGCAGCTACAGTCTTAATGTAAGAAGCCTGTAGACCTCCATGGCAGCACAGAAATATGGTCTCCTTGGCATTATCAATAATTTTGCTAGAATTTAGAGCTACACACTGTGTGGTTCATCTTGAAGTCATGACTTATTCGTGTGATCTTGAAAAATATATGTTATGTTGCTTAGTTTTCGATTTCTCTTAAGTAAAATGGAAAGAGATGTAGGAATTAGGCTAGATAACATGTGACTAATGTGATGTTGAAGCTGAAGCTCCAATACTTTGGCCATCTGATGCCAAGAGCTGACTCACTGGAAAAGACCCCAATGCTGGGAAAGATTGAGGGTAGGAAGAGAAGGGTAGATAGATGAGATGGTTAGATAGCATCACCAATTCGGGCATGATTTTGAGCAAACTCCTGGGAGATAGTGGAGGACAGGAAAGACTGGCATGCTATAATCCACAGGGTGGCAAAGAGCTGGATGTGACTTAGCGACTGAACAACAACAACAGATCTCTGTAAACTTTCACAATTGCATGTTATACCTTTTTTATTTTTTTAAGTGGGGATCATTGCAGTGAATTAAGTGAATCTCATAGACATTTTTTCTGCTCCTAGGCAGACATGCAAATATGGTCAAATAAGTAGCCAGAAAAAAATAAGACTGGAAATACTAATGAAAATCAAGCAGAAATATTAATTCTAGCTATAGAATCCTGCTAAATCAAAGCAGTATAATGATGAATAGTTTAATTTGAAGATATCTTAGAATAAATGTTAGAAATCATGAGTTATTAGAGTAATAAATTATACAAATAAATCAGAAATAAAATTCTGTTCCTGTTTTTTTGTTGTTTTTTGCCTTTTTTTTTTTTTGGTCAGTATGGGAGCTGACTGTGGCTCAGATCATGAACTCCTTAATGCCAAATTCAGACTTAAATTGAAGAAAGCAGGGCAAACCACTAGACCATTCGGGTATGACCTAAATCAAATCCCTTATGATTGTACAGTGGAAGTGAGAAATAGATTTAAGGGACTAGGTCTGATAGACAGAGTGCCTGATGAACTATGGATGGAGGTTTGTGACATTGCACAGGAGACAGGGATCAAGACCATCCCCATGGAAAAGAAATGCAAAAAAGCAAAATGGCTGTCTAAGGAGGCCTTACAAATAGCTGTGAAAAAAAGAAGTGAAAAGCAAAGGAGAAAAGTAAAGATATTCCCATTTGAATGCAGAGTTCCAAAGAATAGCAAGAAGAGATAATAAAGCCTTCCTCAGCGATCAGTGCAAAGAAATAGAGGAAAACAACAGAATGGGAAAGACTAGAGATTTCTTCAAGAAAATTAGAGATACCAAGGGAACATTTCATGCAAAGATGAGTTCAATAAAGGACAGAAATGGTATGGACCTAACAGAAGCAGAAGATATTAAGAAGAGGTGGCAAGAATACACAGAAGAACTGTACAAAAAAGATCGAGATAATCATGATGGTGTGATCACTCACCTAGAGCCAGACATCCTGGAATGCAAACTCAAGTGGTCCTTAGAAAGCATCACTACGAACAAAGCTAGTGGAGATGATGGAATTCCAGTTGAGCTATTTCAAATCCTGAAAGATGATGCTATGAAAGTGCTGCACTCAATATGCCAGCAAATTGGGAAAACTCAGCAGTGGCCACAGGACTGGAAAAGGTTAGTTTTCATTCCAATCCCTAAGAAAGGCAATCCCAAAGAATGCTCAAACTATTGCACAATTGCCCTCATCTCACATGCTAGTAAAGTAATGCTCAAAATTCTCCAAGCCAGGATTCAGCAATACATGAACTGTGAACTTTCAAGTGTTCAAGCTGGTTTTAGAAGAGGCAGAGGAACCAGAGATCAAATTGCCAACATCCGCTGGATCATTGAAAAAGCAAGAGAGTTCCAGAAAAACATCTATTTCTGCTTTATTGACTATGCCAAAGCTTTTGACTGTGTGGATCACAAGAAACTGTGGAAAATTCTGAAGGAGATGGGAATACCAGACCACCTGACCTGCCTCTTGAGAAACCTGTATGCAGGTCAGGAAGCAACAGTTTGAACTGGACATGGAATAACAGACTGGTTCCAAATAGGAAAAGGAGTATGTCAAGGCTGTATATGGTCACCCTGCTTATTTAACTTACATGCACAATACATCATGAGAAACGCTGGGCTGGATGAAGCCCAAGCTGGAATCAAGATTGCCGGGAGAAACATCAGTAACCTCAGATATGCAGAGGACACCACCCTTATGGCAGACAGTGAAGAGGAACTAAAAAGCCTCTTGATGAAAGTGAAAGAGGAGAGTGAAAAAGTTGGCTTATAGCTCAACTTTCAGAAAACTAAGATCATGGCATCTGGTCCCATCACCTCATGGGAAATAGATGGGGAGAGAGTGGAAACAGTATCAGACTTTATTTTGGGGAGCTTCAAAATCACTACGGATGGTGACTGCAGCCATGAAATTAAAAGACACTTACTCCTTGGAAGGAAAATTATGACCAGCTTAGACAGCATATTAAAAAGCAGAGACATTACTTTGCCAACAAAGGTCCGTCTGGTCAAGGTTTTTCCAGTGGTCATGTATGGATGTGAGAGTTGGACTGTGAAGAAAGCTGAGCGCCAAAAAATTGATGCTTTTGAACTGTTGTGTTGGAGAAGACTCTTGAGAGTCCCTTGGACTGCAAGGAGATCCAACCAGTCCATCCTAAAGATCAGTCCTGGGTGCTCATTGGAAGGACTGATGCTGAGGCTGAAACTCCAATACTTTGGCCACCTCATTCAAAGAGTTGACTCATTGGAAAACACCCTGATGCTGGGAGGGATTGGGGGCAGGAGGAGAAGGGGGCAACAGAGGATGAGATGGCTGGATGGCATCACTGACTCGATGGACATGAGTTTGAGTAAACTCCGGTGTTGGTGATGGACAGGGAGACCTGGCATGCTGCGATTCATGGGGTCGCAAAGAGTCGGACATGACTGAGCGACTGAACTGAACTGAACTGAACTGAACATGTGCCTGACTCTTACCACTCCATTTAGTTCTTCAATGCACATTATGTTAATGAAAAAATGAAACAACTGGTTTTTCTTTAGACCTCTTAAGGAATTTCGAACTAAAATTCTCTCTCACAAACTCATATAGTATTCATTATGGAGACATTAAAAGAAAAATCTTAAAAGTGAAAACACTGTAAAGATGGAGTCTTTCTCCTTTAGTATTAAGGCTTTGGAAACCCAAGGGAGTAAAATATGCATAGGTACTTTCATTCTTCAAGAAATCTGATCAAAATTTAATTGAAGGTAATGGAAAACAAAATTCACACTGACTGATTTCTAACAATAATCATTATATGCAAGATTATATCCATTTGCAGCATGAATTTAATAATTTCTTGTCATCAGCTAAATTATAAACACAGTTAAAACTAAATGATTGTTTTTATGACAATAAATTGCAACAATCTAATGATTTATAGAGTTAAGTGGAAATTACTTATGGAAATTATAGTTGCAATTTTCTTATAAGTCTAAAGTTATTCTAAAATAAAAAAGCTTATTTACTAAGTTACTAAAAAAACGTATGGACTTTCTTCCCTTCCAGAAAAAATTTACTTCAAACTAATCATTGACTTTCCACTTTCAAATGTTGACTCCATGTGGATAAGGCATATTTTTAGATACAAATTTTATAGTTATGTTTCATTTGCTGGAATGTCAGAAGCAAGTAGTTTCATTACTAGAATTTTTTTTCTGAACTTTTTTTCTCCCAGAGCTCTTATCCTAAATGTGGATATTGATGGTGCTACCCATGGAGTAGAAGCATTATAGCTACATAACTTTCAGATATTTTATATAAATCTTTGGTATAATGTCACTCCTGGCAACCAGCTGTGCTGTGATATGTCACAATGATGAATCATCAGACATGGGAGAAATCTAAAGGACAGTTATATAAGAACCTGTATTAATAAACATAATTTTCACAAGTGCAAAATGAACATTTGCATATATTCTGAAATCTTCTATAGCATTTACTCCAAAGTTTCTAGTACATGGCCATTTTTAGAATCATAATGATTTGCATGTGATATTTCACAGGGAAACAAATTCTTTCTGCTGACATATTTCAGACTGAAACTTAATTGTAAAACACATGATTATGTTATAGCAGGACCTCCTGAAGTACCTTATGAAATTACACTGGATTTCCAGTCTGGATGGAATAGTGTTGACTCCTTTGTCCCTGCTGCTCCCCTCGTGGCTCAGTGGTAAAGAATCTCCCTGCCAGTGAAGGTGGTGTGAGTTCGATCCCTGGGCCATTAAGATCCCTTGGAGAAGGAAGTGACAACCCAATCCAGTACCCTTGCCCAGAGAATCCCATGGACAGAGGAGCCTGGTGCGATATCAGCCATGGGGTTGAAAGAGTCGAACAGGACTGAGTGACTAAACAGAAACAACAGCTCCCTAAGTGCAAATGAAAACCCAGGAAGATATTCAAGAAACAACCAGGACACAACTCTGAAGTGAGGAAGGAGGAAAGTAAATGGTTAGGGACATTAGATGGGGTTGGATGGACAGCAGGGAGACAGGATATCTTGCAAACATCTCTACCCAAAAACGTGGCAAAGAGCCAGAATTTCCTGATGGAAAAAAACAAGGCAAGATGGATCGAGTAGGTTCATTCTCCCCACAGATCAAGTATGAGGCTTGCCAGCAGCAACAGGTGAGCCTGGCTGGGTTGGAGAGAACTAATCAGAAGAACCGTGACCGCAGGACTCCAGAAAAAGTGCCTTCCGTGCTGGACCACTGGGTCTGGGATGTTCACCTCGCCCAGAGATGACAATCCATTGACCAGGGGGATGCCCCCACAACTGCCTCCCTCCCGAGAAGCACTGTTAGTCTCTTGTGCAATAAATTCTCTTTCCTCAGCTGGAGACGATCAGCAGCCTGGCCAGAGGACATTCCTTCCATCCCCCCATGCAGGGTCCATTGGGAGACTCAGCAACGCAGCGTGATAGTAAACCAAGTGAACCAGAATTGTCCCGCCAAGTGTCTGAGTTGGTAGGAAACCTTCTCACACATCATTGTTCATCCAGTTAAAGTCAGACACTGCTGTTACCCTGAGAAGTTGAGTCAGTCTCCCTCCTGGACACTTCCTGGTGCCCCGACAGGCAACACAGATGCCCCGACAGGCAACTGCTTCCCCCACTGCACTTTTTTCTATGAGAAAATGAGTGTTTCCTAGGAAATCTATTCATTGAGTCCTTGAGACACCCATAACAATTGTAACATAATTTTAATGTACGTGCATGCTAAATTGCTTCAGTCAGGTCCGACTGTTTGGAACCCTATGGACTATAGCCTGCCAGGTTCCTCTGTCCATGGGATTCCTCAGATAAGAATACTGGAGTGGGTTGCCATTTCCTCCTCCAAGGGATCTTCCTGTCCCAGGGATTGAACCCACATTTTTTAAGTATCCAGCGTGGGGGGTAAAGGGGGGGGTCCTTTACCACTAGCGCCACCTGAGAAGCCCGTATTTTTTTTAATGTAATTTTGCAACTGAAATACACCTCAGTTTTCTCAACAAAATAATCACTGTGGAATTATTTAACCATTGTTTCATAAATGTGATAAGGCACAATATGATGTGATGGTAAATAATATATCGTGTGGCAATTTCATCACTATGTAAAATTAGTATGCTATTTGGGGTAAAAAAAAAGTTGTCTTAAAATAAATATTGTATTAGTTTTGTTTGAAAATCATGTGACTGAAAATGTCAGGATATTGAATCATGGTGAGTCTTAACAACAGAGAACTTGAGGGGTTAATGATGAGGAACTATAAGTGGAGAAGCCATATGTCTCAACCACAAAATTCAGAGAAGAGCCAGAGGACACAAGTCCTCATCCAAAAACATCAAGTGCATCGCTGTCAGTGGCTGGCTCTTCTTAGCACCGAGAGCTAATCGACCCACGGGTAAGGAGAACGAACACAAATGCAAAGTGGTGAAGATGGTTAACTATGTGAAATGATGTAGACTCGAATAGAACTAAACACAGAACAATAACAGAACAATTACTCTTCATACAGGAAGCTCCTGGGATTCCTCTTGCTTCCTTCCTTCCCCCTCCCTTCGTTTCTTGCACACTATGTGGAATTATTTCATTATTTTTCAACTGCTAACTCTCAAATGCAGGATTCTTGCTACAAACTGAATTCTATCCTCACCCTCCGCCAAATTCACATGTTGAAGGCCAAAACCCCAGCGTGACTGTATTTGGAGATGGAAGCTTTTGGAAGGTAGTTAAATGACATCATACAGTTGGGCCTCTGATCTGATAGGATTAGCATCCTTATAAGACCCAGGTGCACTGGTGGTAAGGAACCCACCTGCAATGCGGGAGACAGCATGGGTTCCAATTCCTGGGTCAGGGGGATCCCCTGGAGGAGGGTATGGCAGCCCAGTCTAGTGTTCTTGCCTGGAGAATCCCATGGACAGAGGAGCCTAGCAAGCTACAGTCCACTGGGTTGCAAAGAGTTGGACATGACTAAAGTCACTTAGCACCCACAAGAAGACACAAGCGAAAGGCTATGAAAACTCCCAGTGAGCAGGTAAGCTCTTCAACCCAGGAAGAGGGCTGTCACCTCAACCCAACCCTCCAGACTCCAAAACTGCAAGGAAATGCACTTTTGTTTTTTCAGCCTCAAAGCCTGTTGTGTTTTTTATTTCAGCCTGAACTAAGACAGTATTTGTCACATATCTGAGCTATGAAAGATGAGGGAAGTAATTTTGAGTGAAAGATGTCATATAGGAGGACATCAGATTTGAAATGCTTTTATGCCATGTACGATATGTGTATTCATATTTACAGTGTAATATATACGCAATTTACCAAAATGTGGATACATAGTACTTTATGAAAAATGCATCTGGAATTAGGAGAATATTAGGGGTTGTAGAGAGGTTGAAAGTTCTCAACCTCAGGATAAGTGAGCATGAAGGTGAGTCCTGACCAGGGTGTAGGTGTGTAAGAGGATTTCTCACACCTATGTCTCTTTCCAGGAACGTCTCAAAGTCTAGCCCTGACCCAGAGCCCGGATAAAGAATACAAAGGGCCAGCTTGTCGTGGTGGTTTAGTCATTAAGTCATGTGTGACTCAAGAATACTGGAGTAGATTGCCATCTCCTCCTCCAGGGGATCTTTCCGTCCCAGGGATCAAACCTGTGTCTCCTGATTGGCAGGCGGATTCTTTACCACTGAGCCAGCGGGGAAGCCACACTGTCACACTAGAATATACTTAGTACATTTTCTTTTACAGAGATTGTACACTTTATTTAGTAAATGCTATGAAGAGTGAAATATACTCTCTACACATTTCTGTATTCATTTTCTATTGCTGTGTAAGAGATTTAGTGGTTTAAACAAATTCTTTTTTTAAAAAGTTTTTCTTTATTTTTTAACTTTTATAGTGAAAATTTGATTTACAGTGTTGTGTTACTTTCAGGTGTACAAAAACGTTATTCAATTATATACATGCATATATGTTCTTTTTCACATTCTTTTTCCATATAGGTCGCTGATGCTGTTGTTCAGTTGCTAAGTTGTGTCCGACTCTTTGAAACCCCATGGAGTGAAGCTCGCCAGGCTTCCCTATCCATTACTATCTCCTGGAATTTGCTCAAACTCATGTCCATTGAGTCAGTGATGCCATCCAACCATCGCATCCTTTGTCACTCCCTTCTCCTCCTGCCTTCAATCTTCCGCAGCATCAGGGTCTTTTCCAGTGAGTTGGCTCTTTGCATGAGGTGTCCAGAGAATTGGAGCTTCAGCTTTAGCAACAGCCCTTCCAATCAGTATTCAGAGTTGATTTCCTTAGGATTGACTGGTTTGATCATTTCCTTGCTGTCCAAGAACCACAGTTCAAAAGCCTCAATTCTTCAGCACTCACCCTTCCCTGGAGAAGGGAATGGCTACCTACTCTAGGATTCTCGCTGGAAAATTCCATGGACAGAGAAGCCTGGTGGGCTACAGTCCGTGGACTCACAAAGAGTTGGAGAGAGTCTGAGCAACCTTCACTTTGCATATAGGTTATTACAGAGTACTGAGTAGTTTTCCCTATATTATACAATAGGTCCTTATTGACTGTCTATTTTATATACAGTAGTATGTATATGTCAATCCCGAGCTTGTTTATCCCATGGTTTCCTTGAAGGAGGAATCCAGCACATTAGTCAGCTGGCCTGCTGACTCCTAAGGCTGAACTTGGTATGCCAGCAGATGGTGTAAGCAGACCTCAGCTCTGTCTCTCTGGAGGTCATGTCTCCACATTTCAGGCTGGTGATAGGCCCAGCAAGTTGGTTCTCTAATGGATACAAACAAGTCCTCAGTTTTCAGTTTCTCCTGATTTTTTCTGTTGTAAGAAAAAACCCACTTGTCCACGCTCTTTACCTGCAGCAGCTAACACTGGAAGTCCCATCAGCGATGTATATATGTATGGAATTTTTGTTTTAAAATGTTCTGCCTCCTAAACTATTTTTCTCATGATATCATCTGACCTTAGATAATGCTCAAAAATTATGTTAGATGTATTTCAATCTGTTTTTCAAGAGGCTTAAATACTCCTGATTATTTTCCGCTCAGTGAAGCATTCGCTTCCTACTGTTAAGAACATAATGACATAATATGAACTATTGTTCAATAAAATGCCATTGAAAAATGCAGGCCATTAAGGGGAATCAAAGTTTTAAAAAGTTTTCCAAATCTAATGAAAACTAAGAAATAAAATATGTCACATAGAAGCGAGGAGGGAACAACTGTATCTTTGATTATATTGCATATTCTGGCAAAAAATACTATCTGAAAAAATAATATCTGGAATATTTACTGTAGTGAATGAGTATGGGTATTAGAAACAAATGATGTAAAAGAAAGTGGAGAATAAAGCACTTTGAATAGAGGACTTTGAATAGTTTTGCTTTCAAACTAAACAGGAAAAGGAGTAAGAGCGTTGTGATTGATGAGTAGTTCTAAAGACAGTCACCCATCAGCTGCTTTATTTGTGGTTGAGAAGAAAGACTAAACTTATGAAAAATGAACAAATTGCCATCACTCTAGAGAGAAAAATAAATACAAAGCAAATTGATGAAAGGAAATGACAATACTGAAAAATAAGACCACATGTATTATTTGAGTTTTATTAAAATTATAAGCATTATAGCCATAAGTTATTTTGTAGCCATAAGCCTTAAGAAAAAGACTTTTAAAAGCATTAGATAATATGTCAGTAGGAACATTTTTTACATAAAAACACGTCTGTGTATAAATTGTATAACTTACAAAAAAAAGTTTTACTTTAAGTCATTTATTGTTATTTTCCCTAATACATTTGTCTTTTGTTTTAAGGTAAGTATGCTATGTCATTCAGAGTTGAATGAAACCATTTATTTCAAAAAATCATACTACCAATGTAGAACAAAATAATGCATACTTGTATAAATCTTGAATAAATCTTGGGCAAATTTTGCACCAATTGTTATTGAAAAGTAGAAATTATCCTTTAAGACCATTGTTGTGTCAAGGGTGGGAGAGGAGTCTGTATGGACAGGAAGAATCATTTTCATCACTAATATCCTTAAAAACTGATACCTGAGACCTGAGTTTGTGAAATCCTTTGCTCCAACTTCAAGGCCAGAAATGGTGGCAAGTCTTTCTCACATCACCTGTCTCTGACCTTCTTTTCTGCCACCTTCTACTTTTGGTAACTCACATAATTAGGTTGACCCAGGCAAATAATCCAGTGTAATCTCCCTACTTTAATGTTAGCTCATAACTGTTATAACTAGCTTATTACAAACATAGCTGTCTCTGTAGCACTGAGAGCAAGCTTGCTAAGTCGCTTCGGTTGTGTCTGACTCTTTGCGACCCTATGGACTGCAGCCCACCAGGCTCCTCTGTCCACGGGATTCTCCAGGCAAGAATACTGGAGTGGGGTGCCATTTCCTTCTCTGGAGGATCTTCTTGACCCAGGGATCAAACCTGTGTCTCTTATGTCTCCTGCATTGGCCGGCAGGTTTTGTTTTTTTTTTTTTTACACCACTAGTAGCACCTTGAAAGCCCCCTAAAAGTGCCAGTATTGAATATTAAGGCACAGCAGAGCATAGTTTTAAGACCACTATTATAGTGGGAAATGGTGGGTTTTGGGAACTAGTAACAACATCTTAATGTGGGATAATTGGACTCCACTTCGTTGTCAACCAGCCTAGAGCAGGTTAGCTCTTTTCCTACATCTATGAGCAGAGGTAAAACAGCTACTGTTTTTTCCAAGTGTTTCCATTCAGTTATGACCTTCTCATTGGGATTCAGAAGCATTTTCTTCTATAAAACTAAGGATAATAGACAAAGAGCTCAAATTCAATATGACCATCACTAAACATATCACTACTGTTCTTCAAACCTTACTTTACCTTCCAACTAACAACTTTCTAGAATAACTATTTTGTTAAATGTCTGTAAGTGTTACTTCCATCCAACCAGGCAGAAAAATGTAAGACTATTCACTCAAAAATATATTTAATGAGCCAAATATTTAAATTAGATATACTGCATGGGGTTTCATCCCTGGCTTAACTGATAAGGAGTCTGCCTGTAATACAGGAAAACCAGTTTCAATCCCTGGGTCAGGAAGATTCCCTGGAGAAGGAAATGGAAATCCACTCCGGTATTCTTGCCTGGAGAATTCCATGGACAGAAGAATCTGGCAGGTTACAGTCCATGGGGTCACAAAGAGTCAGACAAGACTGACCAACTAACACTTTCACTTTTTTAGCTTTTTCTTACTATATGGGTGATGAATGAAAGTTGCTCAGCTGTGTCTGACTCTTTGCAACCCCAACGTCTATAAAGTCCTTTGAATTCTCCAGGCCAGAATACTGGAGTGGGTAGCCTTTCCCTTCTCCAGGGGATTTTCTGAACCCAGAGGTCAAACCCAGGTCTCCCACAATGCAGACGGATTCTTCACCAGCTGAGCCACAATATCCCTTACTAAATTATAAAATTGTCTTGCAGAAGTGTCTATTCATATTTCACCCTCTAGTGACCATATAGTTCAGTTCAGTTCAGTTGCTCAGTCGTGTCCGACTCTTTGCGACCCCAGCACTGAATCTGTAACTGGGCTGCAGCACACCAGGCCTCCCTGTCCGTAACCAACTCTCTGAGTTTACTCAAACTCATGTCCATTGAGTCGGTGATACCATCCAACAATCTCATCCTCTGTTGTCCGCTTCTCTCCTGTCTTCGATCTTTCCAAGCATCAGGGTCTTTTCAAATGAATTAGTTCTTCGCATCTGGTGGCCAAAGTATTGGAGTTTCAGCTTCAACATCAGTTCTTCCAATGAATGTTTAGGACTGATTTCCTTTAGGATGGACTGGTTGGATCTCCCTGCTGTCCAAGGGACTCTCAAGAGTCTTCTCCAACACCACAGTTCAAAAGCATCAGTTCTTTGGCACTCATCTTTCTTTAGGCCACTAGTAAAAGGAAAAAAAAAAGTGTAATTTAAGGGTAGGTTCTCTTTCCATTACTTAAAACATACTTCCTAGAGGATCTACTCTTAAGAAAGTGTAATTATTCATCAACCATGATGCCTATGATCTTATTTGTAAACTTTCCACTTGCTCATGTTTTATTTCTCACTTCTTTTTCTCCTGTTCTTAATTTTGTCATTATAAATTCCAAATGACCTTCTAACTGCAATTAAAATGTGTGAATTCTATTACTTTAATATAAAAATTATTTTGGTAAAAATAATATTGTTCATCCATCTATCGTTGATCCCAAGACTATGTGCCAGGCACTGTACTATTTCCTAGGGCTAGTAGAGAAGTAGAGAAATCATGATCAAGTTGTCAGTATCTAATAAAAAAATGCTAACAAAAATTAACTGTGTTGTGGATAAAATCCTGTGAAAGAGCTTCACGTGCTCCTGTGTCTGGAAGGATGAATTAGCCAACAGACAAGCAGAATAATTCCATTCCACAAAATGAGAAGAATGTGCAAGACAGGACAACATGAAAAAAAAATACAGGGTAAAGCAGGTTATTTGGGATGATTAAATTATAAGGGGCAGAGAAATAGAGCAGCGGCTGGCAGTGTAGAGAACAAAACAGAAGCAAGAGAAATGCCAGGATATGGTCAGCCCTGGTAATTAATGTGAATATTCTAATATCATATGAGTTCATTATCACTTTAGAACTGTGTGTCCCAATTGTGCATATCTAATTTCTGCTCAAGCACTTGATATGACAATGTGTTAACATTTATATTCTGCAACAGGAAATAGGCAAATAGTGAAAATAAGCATAATACTCATCGATTTTTCAGACACAGTGAATTGTAACATCATGATCAAAAGTCTGAATTTCTGAATTAAACATTAGTTTTCCTGTATTAAAGAATGATTGAATTACTAAAATTTTCCTTTCAAATAAAATTGTTAATTGGATTCATTTCAGAATTGCATGTAAAATCTATGTTCAACCAAGCTAGAAAACTCATACACAGTATAAGTGATGTTACTATTAATAGAATATGTATGACCTCATAATGTTGGTCATTATTCAGAGAACAGAAATGAAGATGACTCTTCTAGAGCATAGTTATTATTTTGCTGCCAAAACTTCTTGACCCTGCTTGTATTTAGTCTGCTTCATCACTACTTTTGTAATCATTTCAACATCCACAGTAATATGGCCAGAATCTAGCATAAAAATTTTAAAGCATCAATGCCTGAGTCCACAAATGGATGTATTTTCTACACGTTTCTGATTTGTTTAGTAATTATAGAGAGTTACAAGAGGTTTTCACTAAAACTAGTTAGTATCTCTCTTCTTGAAATGACAACTTTAGTTACAGTGAGGAAAGTGGGTGTGAGTTAGAGATTTATCAGGGATTTAAAAAATAGCTGCCTCTCTGTGTTCCAGATAAGGGATTATGATGGTCTCAACTAAAAGCATTTACAATTGAAGAGTATTGATTAAAGAACAATTTTGAAAACTTATTAATATAACTTGAAAAGACTTCGTTTGTAGATGACAGAAAGCAGTGAATGTCACAGAGGGCCAAGTAAATATATCCAGTAATTCTATGGTTTAATTTAAAATTTTGAATATCAGAAAAACATCAAAAAGAACCTAGATAATCCAATTGGTCATTGCAATGATGCTTTTCATAATACCAGACCACATGTATTCAAGGTCAGTCAAGGTAGAGAGGTTTTTATCATCTTCAAAAATCTCATTCTTTCATATGTATTCAGATTATGTTCTTGAAAGTTTGAGAGCTTATTACTCTGATCTTGTTTTGTTTTGAGTTTGTACACTGGTATGAATGATGAGGGAAAACCTCAACATTTATCTTTTTGGATAGTATTATAGAAGCTAATCCTTAAAAACTTATTTTCCACATTTGTGCCTCTCTCGTAAATGTAGTAATTTAGCATTTTTTCAATCATCCGTCTCTGCATTCTGCTGTTTGCTTCTCATTACATTACATCCAGACAGCTGGGAGCTATTCCTCCTTCTCCTCCAATTTGGTGCATGTAGCACAAGAATGTGAGCCTGGAATATTAATTATGAATGCAATGCAGTCATTTAAAAAACTTCAAAGAGCTACTGAAGGAGACAACCTAAGCACCTAATCTCATTATCCTTGACCCATGAGTATGGTACGCCCAAGTTCACAGGAACACTATCAGGGTTGAAGTCAGATATTTTAAGAATGGAGTCAAAATTACATTTATAAAAAAGATGTTTATTGTTACATCGTAAAACATGCATAAAATAAAATTTACCTTTTTAACCATTCTTATGTGTGACAGTAAGCACATTCAGATGGTTTTGCAACAATCACCACCATCCATCTCTGAAATTCTTTCCTCTTTCCTATCTGAAGCCCCACATGTATTAAGCAATCAGCTCCCCTCTCCCCTCTCCTATCCCCTGGCAACCACCATCCTAGCTTCTCTCTCTATGAATTTGACTACAATTAGAACCTCATATAAGTGGACTCACACAACATTTGTCTTTTTGTGATTGGCCTATTGCCCTTAGCATGATGTCTTCAAGATGTTTCCACATTATAGCCTGTGTCAGAATTTTCTTCCTGTTTAAGGCTGAATAATATTCCATTGTATGAATAGACTGGGCTTGCTGGGAACACAGTGATAAAGAATCCGCCTGTCAATGCAGGAGATGCAGGAGGCACTGGTTTGACCCTTGGTTTAGGAAGAGCCCCTGGAGTAGGAAATGGCTACCCGCTCCAGTATTCTTACCTGGGAAATTCCATGGACAGAGGAGCCTGGTGGGCTACAGTCTACAGGATCGCAAAGAGTCAAACATGATGGAGCAATAGAACATGCACACACACACATGTACAGACCACATTTTTAAAATCAATTCATCTATAAATGTGAGAACTGGGTTGATTCTACTGCTACTATTTTGAATAATCCTCTTATAAAAATAAACATATAGGTATCTGTTTGACTTCCTATTTTCAGTTCTTTTGAATATGTGTACTTAGAAGTAAAATTGCTGGATTTTATGGTAATTTTGTTTAAATTTTCTGAGGGATTGCCATACTCTTTTCCATAGTGGCTGTATCATTTTATGTTCCCACTAGCAATATACAAGAATTCCACTTTCTCTGCAACCTCTCCAACATTTGTTTTTATTATTTTTTAATAACAATCATCCTAGTGGGTGTGCAAATACCTCTTAAAGTTTTGTCTAAACAGTCCTAGTGCCATGCATATGCTCTCAGTCATGTCCAACTCTTTGTGACCCATGGACTGTAGCCCACCAGGCTTCTCTGTCCACGGGATTCTCCAGGCAAGAATACTGGAGTGGGGTGCCATTTCCTTCTCCAGGGGATCATTCTGGGTTCTTTACCACTGGTGCCACCTGGGAAGCCCAAATAGTCCGAACAATAAGGTAAATGCAATTCTAGTAAAGATAAAAAAAGTAATCTTGTACCTTAACTTGCTAGTTCCCAGCTCAAGAGTTCTCATATAGACAATAATAAGGTACTAAAATTATGCAATATATTTGAGGTGCTATGTAAGGCTACAGCGCCAATCATAGTAAATATGTTAAGTATCAAATTAGAAATGTGTACACATTAAATTTATATAATTTGATATGTCAAATGAATTTGATAATTAACAAAAGAGAATTCTCAAAAACCATAGCAAATTTACATAATAAGGTATTGTGTGTATCTCAGGGGCCTATGACTATAGTTTGGCAAATGCCTGGAAGGACTCTTAGGACTTAACAATAAATTAAACTCATGGATAAGATTTATTTGAGCAAAGGATACAGGGCAGCAACATAGGAAAATATATACATTGGATTGTCCAAAATGTTCATTTGTGTTTTTCCCCTAGGCCAAGCCAATACACTGAGGCTAATAGAATTCCTCAGCCTAGGCTTCTGAGGCTTCCTTCTCTCTGCAAGGACCATAGGATTTGCTTTTCTTTCCATCCACAAACAACAAAGACACACACAAGATACTTGCAGCTAAGGACACCCACCCAAGTCACGGGATCCGTGATTTGTAAATGGGCCTACTCCAAGCTCAGCAGTTTAAAACAACAAATAGTTATTCTCTCATAGCTAATGAGAGACCGGAATCTGGGTGGCTCAGCTGGGTGCCTCTGGAGAAAGGACCCTCCTGAGACTGCAGACAAGCTATCAGCTGCGGCTGCAGTTATAAGAAATTTTAACTGTGGAAGAGGATCCACCTCTAAGCTCATTCTGCTGGTGGTTGGCAGGCCTAGTCTCTCACAACACAGGCCCGTTCACAGAGCTGCCTTGCACCATGGCAGACAAATCCCTGGAGGAGAGATACGAAAGAGGGAGACAAAGAGGAGTGTGAACATGCAACACAGAGGCCACAGTGTTCTTACAACCGTCTGCTTTGCACAACCCACACTTGGAAGTCATATCCCATCACTTCTTTATGCTGTTAGCAAGAAGCAAGTAACTAAACCCATCTCATATTCAACAGGAAGGGACTACACAGGGGTTATGAGCTCCAGGATCTGGTTTCATTGCGTCAACCTTTGAGTCCATTTCCACATAATGTAGAATGTCCAAACCAAATTCTTGGCTTTTTAATATCTTATGTTAATTATGTTTCTTAAGTTACTCCAATACTATGGCCACCTGATGCAAAGAGCCAGCTCATTGAAAAAGACCCTGATGCGGGGAAAGATTGAAGGCAGGAGGAGAAGGGGGCGACAGAGGGCAAGATGGTTGGATGGCATCACTGACTCGATGGACATGAGTTTGAGCAAACTCCAGGACATAGTGGTAGACAGGGAAGCCTGCTGCAGTCCATGGGATCCCAAAGAGTGGGACACGACTGAATAACAGCAGCAAGAATGATACTTACACAGTGGGGTGGGGTGGGGATTCTGGTATTTTCAAAGGCCACTAGCTAACTAAACTGTGTTTCGGACGGGAATAAGGGTACCTAGACCTTCACCCACTCTGTATTTAGGCCTCTTAGCCCAACACTGAAACCTCAAGTGACCTCTTCACTTTCTGCCATTAGAGTAGTGTCATCTGCATATCTGAGGTTGATGATATTTCCCCTGGCAATCTTGATTTCAGTTTATGATTCATCCAGCCCAGCATGATACTACTCTAACGGCAGAAAATGAAAAGGAAATAAAGAGCCTCTTGATGAAGGTGAAATAAAAGAGTGAAAAAGCTGGCGTCAAACTCAACATTCAAAAAACTAAGATCATGGTCTTGGATCCCATCACTTCAGGGCAAATAGATGGGGAAAAAGTGGAAACAGTAGCAGATTTTATTTTGGGGGGCTCCAAAATCACTGTGGATGGTGACTGCAGCCGTGAAATTAAAAAGCACTTGCCCCTTGAAAGAAAAGCTATGACTTAACTTAGTGTATTAAAAAGCAGAGATATCACTTTGCCAACGAAAGTCCATCTAGTCAAAGTTATGGTGTTTCCAGTAGTCATGGATAGATGTGAGAGCTGGACCATAAAGAAGGCTGAAAGCCAAAGAATCAGTGCTTTTTGATTGTGGTGCTGGAGAAGACTCCTGAGAATCCCTTAGTCAGCAAGGAGATCAAAGCAGTCAATTCTAAAAGATATCAACCCTGAATATTCATTGGAAGGACTGATGCTGAAGCTCCAATACTTTGCCACCTGGTGTGAAGAGCCAACTCATTGGAAAAGACCCTTATGCTGGGATAGATTGAGGTCAGGAAAAGAGGGGAGCAGCAGAGAATGAGATGGTTAGATATCATCATCAACACAGGGGACATGAATCTAAGCAAACTCTGGGAGATAGTGAAGGACAGGGAAGCCTGACGTGCTGCAGTCCATGGGGTCTCAAAAAGTCAGATGCAACTTTACTGAACAATGACAACAAGTGACCTCAGATATTGGACTTTGACTTTTTTTCTGTAGGGAAAGATTGGAAAACACAGCTAATGAAAAGGCCTGGAAGCTCTTTTTCAGCTAATTATAGTGAGATTATGTAAAGGAGAACGTCACCATCCAATATCCTACACAGGTAATGATGCAAGTTAAATGGGGATGTGAGATAATTATATCCAATGATATAATTAAAAAGAACATCATTTAAGTTAATAACTCCCAACATAGATATGAACATAATAATCACTGGGAGTGCAAAATTTTAAAATCCCAAATATCTAATCCTGCACAAATTCTCTAAGTCAGAATTCCTGGGGTCTCCTTGTATGACTGAAGAAGGTGACAGGTGATTAAATTGTGTGAAGTCTTTTGGATAGCCCTTGAGCTAAAGAGTGACTGTTTATGGCTTTTGTTGAAATCTTCTTTTCTTTATTTTGTTCTTTTGATTTTATTTTTTGATATATATATTTTTAACAGAAGTATAGTTGATTTACAGTGTGTTTTAGTTTCAGTTGTACAGCAAAGGGATTCAGATATATTTGTTGTTGTTTGCTCGTAAGTCATGCCTGACTCTTTTGTGACCCCGTGGACTGAAGGCCGCCAGCCTCCTCTGTCCTTGGGATTGCCCAGGCAAGAATATTGGAGTGGGTTGCCACTTCCTTCTCCATCAGATATATTGGTTTGGCCAAAAAGTTCACTTGGATTTTTCTGTAACATCTTACGGAAAAGCCTGAACTTTTTGGCCAACCCGATAGACAGATAGATAGATTCTTTTTTTTTTTTTTTTTAATTTTTTTATTAGTTGGAGGCTAATTGCTTCACAACATTTCAGTGGGTTTTGTCATACATTGATATGAATCAGCCATAGATTTACACTTATTCCCCATCCCGATCCCCCCTCCCATCTCCCTCTCCACCCGATTCCTCTGGGTCTTCCCAGTGCACCAGGCCGGAGCACTTGTCTCGTGCATCCCACCTGGGCTGGTGATCTGTTTCACCATAGATAGTATACATGCTGTTCTTTTGAAACATCCCACCCTCACCTTCTCCCACAGAGTTCAAAAGTCTGTTCTGTATTTCTGTGTCTCTTTTTCTGTTTTGCATATAGGGTTATCGTTACCATCTTTCTAAATTCCATATATATGTGTTAGTATGCTGTAATGTTCTTTATCTTTCTGGCTTACTTCACTCTGTATAATGGGCTCCAGTTTCATCCATCTCATTAGGACTGGTTCAAATGAATTCTTTTTGACGGCTGAGTAATATTCCATGGTGTATATGTACCACAGCTTCCTTATCCATTCATCTGCTGATGGGCATCTAGGTTGCTTCCATGTCCTGGCTATTATAAACAGTGCTGCGATGAACATTGGGGTGCATGTGTCTCTTTCAGATCTGGTTTCCTCAGTGTGTATGCCCAGAAGTGGGATTGCTGGGTCATATGGCAGTTCTATTTCCAGTTTTTTAAGGAATCTCCACACTGTTTTCCATAGTGGCTGTACTAGTTTGCATTCCCACCAACAGTGTAAGAGGGTTCCCTTTTCTCCACAGCCTCTCCAGCATTTATTGCTTGTAGACTTTTGGATAGCAGCCATCCTGACTGGTGTGTAATGGTACCTCATTGTGGTTTTGATTTGCATTTCTCTAATAATGAGTGATGTTGAGCACCTTTTCATGTGTTTGTTAGCCATCTGTATGTCTTCTTTGGAGAAATGTCTGTTTAGTTCTCTGGCCCATTTTTTGATTGGGTCATTTATTTTTCTGGAATTGAGCTGCAGGAGTTGCTTGTATATTTTTGAGATTAATCCTTTGTCTGTTGCTTCATTTGCTATTATTTTCTCCCAATCTGACGGCTGTCTTTTCACCTTACTTATAGTTTCTTTTGTAGTGCAAAAGCTTTTAAGTTTCATTAGATCCCATTTGTTTAGTTTTTCTTTTATTTCCAATATTCTGGGAGGTGGGTCATAGAGGATCTTGCTGTGATTTATGTCGGAGAGTGTTTTGCCTATGTTCTCCTCTAGGAGTTTTATAGTTTCTGGTCTTACATTTAGATCTTTAATCCATTTTGAGTTTATTTTTGTGTATGGTGTTAGAAAGTGTTCTAGTTTCATTCTTTTGCAAGTGGTTGACCAGTTTTCCCAGCACCACTTGTTAAAGAGGTTGTCTTTTTTCCATTGTATATCCTTGCCTCCTTTGTCAAAGATAAGGTGTCCATAGGTTCGTGGATTTATCTCTGGGCTTTCTATTCTGTTCCATTGGTCTATATTTCTGTCTTTGTGCCAGTACCACACTGTCTTGATGACTGTGGCTTTATCTATAGGACATTTCACCCCAAAACAAGCAACTTCACCTTTTTCTCAAGTGCACACGGAACCTTCTCCAGAATAGATCACATCCTGGGCCATAAATCTAGTCTTGGAAAATTCAAAAAAATTGAAATCATTCCAGTCATCTTTTCTGACCACAGTGCAGTAAGATTAGATCTCAATTACAGGAAAAAAATTGTTGAAAATTCAAACACATGGAGGCTAAATAACACGCTTCTGAATAACCAACAAATCATAGAAGAAATCAAAAAAGAAATCAAAATATGTATAGAAATGAATGAAAATGAAAACACAACAACCCAAAACCTATGGGACACTGTAAAAGCAGTGCTAAGGGGAAGGTTCATAGCATTACAGGCTTACATCAAGAAACAAGAAAAAAGCCAAATAAATAACCTAACTCTACACCTAAAGCAATTAGAGAAGGAAGAAATGAAGAACCCCAGGGTTAGCAGAAGGAAAGAAATCATAAAAATTAAGGCAGAAATAAATGCAATAGAAACTAAAGAGACCATAGCAAAAATCAACAAAGCTAAAAGCTGGTTTTTTGAAAAAATAAACAAAATTGACAAACCATTAGCAAGACTCATTAAGAAACAAAGAGAGAAGAACCAAATTAACAAAATTAGAAATGAAAATGGAGAGATCACAACAGACAACACTGAAATACAAAGGATCATAAGAGACTACTACCAGCAGCTCTATGCCAATAAAATGGACAACTTGGATGAAATGGACAAATTCTTAGAAAAGTATAACTTTCCAAAACTGAACCAGGAAGAAATAGAAGATCTTAACAGACCCATCACAGGCAAGGAAATCGAAACTGTAATCAAAAATCTTCCAGCAAACAAAAGCCCAGGACCAGATGGCTTCACAGCTGAATTCTACCAAAAATTTAGAGAAGAGCTAACACCTACCTTACTCAAACTCTTCCAGAAAATTGCAGAAGAAGGTAAACTTCCAAACTCTTTCTATGAGGCCACCATCACCCTAATTCCAAAACCTGACAAAGATGCCACAAAAAAAGAAAACTACAGGCCAATATCACTGATGAACATAGATGCAAAAATCCTTAACAAAATTCTAGCAAGCAGAATCCAACAACATATTAAACAAATCATACACCACGACCAAGTGGGCTTTATCCCAGGAATGCAAGGATTCTTCAATATCCGCAAATCAATCAATGTAATACACCACATTAACAAATTGAAAGATAAAAACCATATGATTATCTCAATAGATGCAGAGAAAGCCTTTGACAAAATTCAACACTCATTTATGATTAAAACTCTCCAAAAAGCAGGAATAGAAGGAACATACCTCAACATAATAAAAGCTATATATGACAAACCCACAGCAAGCATCACCCTCAATGGTGAAAAATTGAAAGCATTTCCCCTGAAATCAGGAACAAGACAAGGGTGCCCACTCTCACCACTACTGTTCAACATAGTGTTGGAAGTTCTGGCCACAGCAATCAGAGCAGAAAAAGAAGTAAAAGGAATCCAGATAGGAAAAGAAGAAGTGAAACTCTCACTGTTTGCAGATGACATGATCCTCTATATAGAAAACCCTAAAGACTCTACCAGAAAATTACTAGAACTAATCAATGAATATAGTAAAGTTGCAGGATATAAAATTAACACACAGAAATCCCTTGCATTCCTATATACTAACAATGAAAAAACAGAAAGAGAAATTAAGGAAACAATACCATTCACCATTGCAACAAAAAGAATAAAATACTTAGGAGTATATCTACCTAAAGAAACAAAAGACCTATACATAGAAAACTATAAAACACTGATGAAAGAAATCAAAGAGGACACAAACAGATGGAGAAACATACCGTGTTCATGGATTGGAAGAATCAATATTGTCAAAATGGCTATTCTACCCAAAGCAATCTATAGATTCAATGCAATCCCTATCAAGCTACCAACGGTATTTTTCACAGAGCTAGACCAAAGAATTTCACAATTTGTATGGAAATACAAAAAACCTCGAATAGCCAAAGTAATCTTGAAAAAGAAGAATGGAACTGGAGGAATCAACCTGCCTGACTTCAGATAGATAGATTCTTTTACATGTTCTTCTCCCATGTTATGGTTGTGGTTCAGTCTCTCAGCCGTGTCTGACTCTTTGCACCCCATGGACTGCAGCACTCCAGGCTGCCCTGTCTTTCATTATCACCCAGGGCCTGCCCAAACCCATGTCCATTGAGTCGGTGATGCCATCCAAGCATCTCATCCCCTGCTGCCCCTTCTCCTCCTGCCCTCAATCCTTCCCAGCATTGAGGTCTTTTCAATGAGTCAGCCCTTCACATCAGGTGCCCCCAAATACTGGAGATGCAGCTTCAGCATCAGTCCTTCCAATGAATACTCAGGGTTGATTTCCTTTAGGATGGACTGGTTACTGAGGAGAGTTCCCTGAGCTATATAGTGGGTCCTTGTGGTCTATTTTACATATGGCAGAATGTGTATGCTCCTTATCCCACAAAGAGTGAAGTGGGGAAGAGCAGGCCGGTGCCCGGGCCAGTCTGACCCTCTATCAGTTCTTTCTCTGAGTGTGATTGCACACGTAGGATCACACAGCTCACTGGTGAAGACGTGACCCTTTTCTCTCCCTCCAGCCACCCACTCTCAGGCTCTGCAGGGTTGAGTATTGTACCACATTTGGGAAATTCTCCACCGCTCAACCCAGGATCTATAGCTCAGTCAGTAAAGAATCTGTCTGCAATGCAGGAGACCCGAGTTCTATTCCTGGGCAGATCCCCTGGAGAAGGAAATGGCAACCCACTCCAGTGTCCTTGCCTGGAGAATCCCAGGGACGGAGGAGCCTGGTGGGCTACTACGGTCCGTGGGGTTGAAAGAGTCGGACACGACTGAGCGACTAAATCACCACCACCACCACTTTGTATAAGTAGCTGCGAAGTGATGACCTGTTCAAGAGGGTTGCCAGGCTCTTCCATGAAATCTATATGAGCAAGAGAAATAGTAAATGATATTGTAAAATCTAATCATAGACTCTGCTGTGGAAAGAAAGATGAGAGGGAATGATCATAGCAGGGATTCCAGGTAAAAGTCATAGAGCTGTCACAAGACCAGAGAGGCTTGGACTGGCTGGAGTTAGGGAGGCAAGTATAACTTTACTAACAAGAATCACAGTGGCTTGGACTCTGGAGCATTATTAAAGGAAAGAGCCAACATTGGTAAATTTGAAATACATTTTCATCATAGATTTCACACAACTTACTAATGGAGTAAAGTGTTTGAGAGAAAGAAATCATGAATAATACCTCAGATTAAATACAAGTATTTTAGTGAAGTATTTTGAACAGGTGACTCTTGGGCAGGATAAATTAAAAAAAAAAGTCTGTTCTTTAAAAATTTCAGGTATCTATTTGAAATTAATTTCCTAATGTCAATTAAGCAGTTAGATGCTCAAAATCTGGAATTTTATGGCAAGTTCAAGGATTATATAGAGAGATTCAAATAAAGACATATTATGGACACAACATCAACACATATATACATGATATGATACAGAATAGAGATGCAGATGGAAGCAAGAATCTTGTTAGAGATGAGGAGGCTCTGTAGTCATTGGCTAACTCTAAATTGCAATATTTTCTTTTTTTTTTTTTTTTGCAATTTATCAATACCCAGGAAACAGTACACACACACACACACACACACACACACACATTAGCTTTGACCACATCACTCTTCTCTTTTACCCCGTTGCCTGGCTTATGCTACCTTTCCTGACCCATGGACACCAGTTTATTTGTTTACCTTCTTGTTTTTTCATCACAACAAACTCATCTCTGCCTGAAGATCTTTCCATTAGTCTGTTCTTCTGACCTGGGATATTCTTCTCCCTCATCTTCTCAAACTACAATGTCCCTCCAACAATCTACACCGAACTTTACTTCATTACTGCTGAATTTTATACTAGAAATGTCATAGTATTTTCAATTCCAATTTTATAAGTTGATGGTGGTCATCTCTCTTTCTATTCCTCTCCCAGACTGTCATTTCCAGACAGTGTAATGGCTTTGTCATCCATCTTTCATTGTTATTTAAATGTCATCACTGTCAATACGTAGGGATTTTCTTATAGATCTTATTTTAAATTTAGTTACACAACCTGGTAAGAGCGATTCAAAATTATAAATGAAAACTGTCTTCATTCAATTCACATTTCATTAAATCAACAGAAGCTGTATTGGCAGATAGAGGCTCTGGGAAAATTACTGCAACATCCAGAGATGCCTTAATTATTGAAACCTCAAGCTGGAGTCTTTACAGAGATTCACACTCACAGTACAAAGAGTAGAAAACTTGAATAATTGATAAATTTACACATCACACTGTTATTCACTGGTAAAAACAGAACCTTCAATTTTAAGATATGGCTTTTATCCATTTCCTTCAAAATAAAAAAGAATGCCTGGTGCTTTCAGAAGGCACTAGTGAATTCTTAAGATTTCACATCAGGGACTTGCAAGGCCATTCAGTGGCCAGGACTCTGCGCTTCCAATGCAGGGGTGAAGCTTCAATCCCTGGTCCAAAAATAAGATCCCACATGCTGTGTGGTGTAGCACTCCCTGCAAAATATATTTCACATTAATTGTCATTAAAACACCAATGACTTTGCAACAGTATGAAGTATGACTTCAGAAAATGTGATGTAAATGCCTTCTCATCACTACTGTTGGAAAAACTCAAATGAATCATACTTTAGATCAGCTTTGTAAAGTAAAATATTCCATGATGATGCAATATTCTCTAAACGAACTGTGTATTATATAACTATCAGCTGCTTACAACTATTGAGCACTTGAAATGTAGCCAGTGAGGCAGAGAAATTGATTTTATTTAACTTTTAAAAACTACTTAGTATTTAAATGACCACATGGAGTTCCTGGTTACTGTATTAGTACAACTTGAAAAAAAAATGATTCCATCTCTTCATTATTATTACTAACTTTTGGCTGTGCCATGAGGCATGTGGGAACTTAGTTCCCAGACAAGGTATTGAACCTGTGCCCCCTATGGCAGAAGCGCAGAGTCTTAACCACTGGAGATCCAGAAAAATCCAAAGTACAACTTCAGATCTTTTGAATATCAAGACAATTCTTTTTCAGAAAATTGCACTTCTACTAAATTTTTATGATTGATCTTAACATCAAAGCATTTGGAGCTAAGATTATTTTTCAGTTTCTACCTCAGTCATCAAATTGCCAACATCCAATATATCAGAGATCAAATTGTCAACATCCATTGGATCATCAGAAAAGCAAGAGAGTTTCAGAAAAACATCTACTTCTGCTTTATTAACTACACCAAAGCCTTTAACTGTGTGGATCACAACAAATTGTGGAAAATTTCTAAAGAGATGGGAATACCAGACCACCTGACTTGTCTCTTGAGAAACCTATATGCAGGTCAGGAAGCAACAGTTAGAACTGGACATGGACCAGCAGACTGGTTCCAAATAGGAAAAGGAGTACATCAAGGCTGTATATTGTCACCCTGCTTATTTAACTTATATGCAGAGTACATCATGAGAAACGCTGGGCTGGAAGAAGCACAAGCTGGAATTAAGATTGCTGAGAGAAATATCAATAACCTCAGATATGCAGATGACACCACCCTTATGGCAGAAAGCAAAGAAGAAGTAAAGAGCCTCTTGATGAAAGTGAAAGAGGAGAGTGAAAAAGTTGGCTTAAAACTCAACATTCAGAAAACTAAGATCATGGCATCTGGTCCCACCACTTCGTGGCAAATAGATGGGGAAACAATGGAAACAGTGGGAGACTTTATTTTGGGGGCTCCAAAACCACTGCAGATGGTGACTGAAACCATGAAATTAAAAGACACTTGCTTGCTTCTTAGAAGAAAAACTATGACTGTTCTGCCCGTAGTCCGAGTCCCCGGTCGGGAAAGACGACTCCTCGAAACAATGCAACTCGCAATAGGGGAATTTATTACTGACTCAAGCCAGGGCCTCCCGCCCTCACCAGGTGTGTGAGGGCGAAAGGCCCTGAGCCCCAGTTCTCTCAGGTATTTATTAGGTCAAAATAAGCAGCAGGTAGTTGGTGCAATCGGATTGGTTACACAGTGGGTAGTTGGCGTAAGTGGATTGGTTACACAGTTGCAAGGTAATTTTTGTTGGCCGTGGGGCTTTCAGCTTTCCCCTGATAAGTTCCCTTTTTTCTGGCTAGGCATGTGTTGATTGGCTGGCTCCAGGAGGCCTGATAATTATGTTACCCTGGGAAACCAGGCCTACTCCTAATCTAGGCTGCCTGTCATGGCGTTAGCCGTGACAGCCTCACATGACCAACCTAGAGAGCATATTAAAAAGCAGAGACATTATTTTGCCAATAAAGGTCCCCCTAGTCAAGGCTCTAGTTTTTCCAGGAGTCATGTATGGATATGACAGTTGGACTATAAAGAAAGCTGAGCACTGAAGAATTGATGCTTTTGAACTGTGGTGTTGGAGAAGGCTCTTGAGAGTCCCTTGGACTGCAAGGAGGTCCAACCAGTCCATCCTAAAGGAAATCAGTCCTGAATATTCATTGGAGGGGCTGATGCTGAAGCTGAAGCTCCAATACTTTGGCCACCTGATATGAAGAGCTGACTCATTGGAGAAGATCCTGATGCTGGGAAAGATTGAAGGCAGGAGGAGAAGGGGTTGACAGAGGATGAGATGGTTGGATGGCATCACCGACTTGATGGACATGAGTTTGAGCAAGCTCCGGGAGTTGGTGAAGGATGGGGAAGCCTGGAGTGCTGCAGCCCATGGGGTTGCAAAGAGTCAGACGGTCAGACAAGACTGAGTGACTGAACTGAGCTGAACTGAACCTCAGTCATGCAAAATATTGGGGGAATGTTTTATTAGATTTTCAAGAAACCTATTTTTAAAACTTCTTTTGAAATCTTAAATATAAGACTTTTAGACTTTCCTTTGAATGACAATTTATATTTTCAAATTATATATGAATAAGCTTTAAATTAGGCTTCCCTAATGGCTTAGTGGGTAAAGAATTCACGTGCAATGCAGGAGACTCAGGAGACATGGGTTCAGTCCCTGGGTTGGAAAGATTCCCTGGTTTGGAAAGATCCCCTGGAGAAGGGCATGGGAACCCACTCCAGTATTCTTGCCTGGAGACTCCCATGGACTGAGGAGCCTGGCTGCTACAGTCCAAAAGGGTCATAAAGAGTCTGACATGCCTGAGTGACTAAGCATGCAGGCAAGCTTTAAACTGGAAAGAATGTGCTAAGAAGTCAGGTTTTTCTAACAGAAAGTTCTGAGGAAAGGAAAACCTTAGAAAAATAGGGAAACAAACGCATTTTCTTTTATAATAAAGTTGAGATTTTTTAAAAGCTAATACTTGAAATTCACAATGCTAAAGTAAGTCCAAAAGTAAACAAAATAAGCTCCTTTATAGGACTTTGTAAATTTAAAAAAAATCGTCCTCAAAGGAGAAACAAATAAAATTAAGATAAATAGTCAAAAGTGTCTTTCCATTTGTAAGGGAAAGTTTTAATTATTAAATAGCTTTTGAAAGGACAGTCAGAAATCCCATTTCTTAAAATAAAACCTGATAGACTACACATTATAGCTATACCTGTTATATTTTTTAAAAATATTTCAAAGTCAAATGATGCATAAAATTTAAGAATGGGACACACAGGAATTCGTTATTAGTTTTAAAATAGTAGAATTCAAAAAAAAATCCCTTGGTTAAGTTGAAAATTTGGATGTATTTTGCTAAAAATACCACCTTGATCTCCAGATGGTTAGTTTGGCAAAAATTCTTGAGTCATAAGTGATAATAAAAATATCTGTTATTTGCAGAGCACATTGATGTCATTAACTTGTTCTGAACCACCAAAAATTAAAAAAAAAGAGAGAGAGATTTTTAGAGGTTCAAACTCAGATTTTTGGAGTTCAAATGGTAAAAAAATCTGCCTACAATGTGGGATACCTGGGTTCTATCCCTTGTTCAGGAAGATCCCCTGGAGAAGGGCATGGCAATCCACTACACTACTCTTGCCTGGAGAATTCCATGGACAGAGGAGGCTGACGGGCTACAGTCCATGGGGTCACAAAGAGTCAGACATGACTGAGCAGTTAACACACACACAATCCATTTCTTAGGCCTAGAATTTGGGATACTTATATAAGCATAATAGAACTCAGTTGACATAATAATTATTAATCCAGGGAGTCAATCATCCAATAATAGTTACTTAAAACCCTTGTAAATCAAAGCACTCATCATCATTCAAGCAGTATGGATTAATATAAAAATGTATGTGCCTTACTTCTGGTGGACCCACCCGGGACCCACCCTCACCCAATGACTGAAAGCAGAGTGTGCTACCAGCCTTATTAGACTAGTGATCAGCCACGGTGTGTTCTCTAAGAACTCATAGTTCTGCAACTATGTGCTTGTAAAGGTGGTGGAAAAGGAAAGTATTAGTTAGGATGTGAAGTTTTCATTGCACGAAAAAAAATTCATTTTAGTGTTTCAGTGCTCCAAAGTCTTTGGATTCTTTTCATTATGACAAGAATTTTGAGTGTTATGGAAACAATTAGAACTCTCTCAATGACTTAGTTTAGACATAGAAGCTAGAATCTCTAGTAGGTGTTCTTGCACTAATACACCCAGTCCCTGCTATAATTACATTATCCTCTCACTGATTTTTGTTGCATCTGACTCGGTCGTATCTGACTCTGCCACTCCCTAAACTGCAGCGCACCAGGCCTCCTTGTCCTTTGCTCAAAGTCATGTCCATTGAATCCATGGCATCATCCAACCATCTCATCCTCTGTTGTCCCCTTCTCCTACTTCAGTCTTTCCCAGCTTCAGTCTTTAAAATGTCTCTGAGTCTTAGGCTGGCATGGGAAGCCTAGTATTGTGCTGAGTTTCATTTCTCTGAATCTTTTCATCCTATATTTCACCATTTTCCATCTTCAGGCTCTGACTTGTTCATCATCAATGCACTAAATTTTTACAAGACCTTGTGAGACTATGAATTGAACTGACATTTTATCTCGGTCACTCACAAAATCAATAGCTGGGTTTTTCTTTTAAGTATCTTTGTTGTAGGCTGGAAGAGATAAGAGGTTGTTTCAATGGTTCCGGAATGAGCTAGGGATGGAAGCTTTGGAGGATTTCATTCTCTTTCTTCTCTAAGCTGTCTTAGAGAAGACATGAGCAGCTGTGCATGCTTAGTCCCTCAGTCGTGTCTGACTCTTTGCAACCCTATGGACTGTAGCCCGCCAGGCTCCTTTGTCCACGGAGATACTCTAGGCAAGAACACTGGAGTGGGTTGCCATGCCCTCCTCCAGGGGATCTTCCCAACCCAGGGACTGAACCCAGATCTCCCGCATTGCAGGTGAATCCTTTACCATCTGAGCCAGCATGGAAACCCAAGAATACTGCAGTAGGTAGCCTATCCCTTCTCCAGGGGATCTTCCAGACTCAGGAATTAAACTGGGTTTCCAGCATGGCAGATGGATTCTCTGCCAGCCGAGCTACCTGGGAAGCCCCTAAGCTGTCTAGTTCTGGCTGAATATGGCATCACTACCTCTCAGAACAGAATCTTTGCCCTTGGTTCTTGAGTTCACCAAGCCCCCATTCTGGGTCTCTATTATCAGTCAGGGTCCCAAGAGGTAAAAGAACTTTCAAAAGGAGCCAGAGAGGAAAGGTTAATTAAGACTGCTTTAAAAGTTACGAGCAGAATTAATTGATTCATCCCAGAACTAGTGAGAGAAGAAAGACTGTTAACAACCTGAACTTAGTTACAGAGTACCTCTGCAACCCCCACCTCACCCCTCTGCCAAATCCAAGCTCTGCCCAGAATCTCAAGGAGTGACCTTATCAGGTGCTGAGAATGTAATTAATGAAGTGAAGATGAAGTCACACCAGAGTTCCTGGCTTCTTAGTTCATATGGCTAGTGTCCTTATAAGGAGAGAAAGGACACAGAGATAGAAACCCACAGGGAGAATGTGTGATGGCAGAGGCAGAATTTGCAGTGGTGAATTCACAGAAAAAGGAGCAGCAAGGACTGCTGGCGATACTAGGATCTGACACTGCAGTGCATTCTCCCAAATCTTTGTCTTTTTTTTTTTTTCACTTTTTATTTTGCATTGGGGTATAGCAGTTTGGGGCTTTCCTGATAGCTCAGTTGGTAAAGAATCTACCTTCAATGTGGGAGACCTGGGTTTGATCCCTTGGGTGGGAAGATCCCCTGGAGAAGGGAAAGGCCACCCACTCCAGTATTCTGGTCTGGAGAATTCTGTGGACTGTATGGGGTCGCAAAGAGTCGGACACGACTGAGCAACTTTCACACTTCACATAGAAGATGAACAGTGCTGTGATAGTTTCAGGTGAACATCTGAGGGGACCCAGTCATGCACACACATGGATCCACTGTCCCCCAAGTCCCTCTCCCATTAACACTGAGCAGAGCTCCTAGGGCTCTGCAGCAGGGCCTTGTTCGTGATCCATTTTAAATATAGCAGTGTGGACATGTCCGTCCCAAACTCCCCAACTGTCCCTTCTCCCCAGCAACCGTACTTTCATTCTCTAAGTCTGTGAGTCTCTTCTCTTCTGTCACTAAGTTCATTTATATCATTTCTTTTTATATTCTACATATAAGGAATGTCGTAAGATATTTCTCCTTCTCTGACTCACTTCACTCAGTGTGACACTCTCTAGGTCCATCGACGTTGCTGCAAATGGTGCTATTTCATTCTTTTCAAATGGCTAATATTCCACTGAATGAATGTACCACATCTTTATCCATTTCTCTGTTGATGGACAATTTAGATTTCTTCCATGCAAACCCTTGTCTTTTAATGATTTTAAGCGAGATGATAACTCCATTAGCTATTTTTTTCCATTTGGTGCTCTTGTAGTTATTGAGTAATTCAAATTAAGGGCAAGGAGGGAGACTCTGACTTTAAACATGGACAAGCATGAGTGTGGCGAAGCGATCACAACCACTGCAAACCTCACACCATGTGAAAAATCTGCTACCCACACGATGCATACATGCCCTCTTCCACCCTCCACCCCTCTCTGTGAAGCCGGGCTGGACAATAATCCTGGCACAACTGGTTGAATACTGGCTTCCACCTTTCCTACAGTTGATTGCTGCTTAATACTGAAATTGAAATATCTTGGAACTTCTACCCAAATGCAGATTAAAAACAATCTCTCCCCACACACTCTCCCTCCTTTGCTCCACCCCCGCCCCCGCCATTTTTTTGCATTATTATTTTTTCCACATTCCATTTCCAGGGAAGGATACTTGTCTGATCAAATATGGATCCCACTGCTCTGCTCCAGCTGCAAGTAGTAGGGGATGCAGTTGAGGCATAGTTTCCTGCCCTACCCAAACTTTAAAAAGAGATTTGGTGACTGGGTATACGAAAGATTACCCTCCTACCGTTTCTTTTAAGGAGCTATTATACAAGCCTCCACATTTATTATTCATATCCCTTTTTTACAATAGATTGTTCTCAATTAATGTAGAAAATCTCATCCCAAACAAGTTGAATTAATTATTACACAATGAATTTTTAAACAAGAAATATTAAGTATAGTATTTCTGATTTTCAAAAATATGCTCCTCACAGCAACTCCTATTATCCTTGGAATTATATGAAGAGTTCAAGATTCTGTGAAATTAATTAATTGTTTGTTTTAACAACTTACATACTAAATTGACTAAAAAGCAAGAAAATTTGAAAACAATAATTAAAACGTGAGTAAAATAGTTCCTTAAGACATTATGAAGCTTGACCTAAAAAATTAGAGTGTAAAACCGAGAGATACAATCTCAGTTATACAAAAGCTTGGATGATTTTTATATTTTACTATTTTTGTTCTCTGAAACTTGAAACTGGGAGTCTCCTGTGGAATCCCTTCATACTCACATGACCTCAGAGAGCAGCCCTGAAACAATCATCCTCAACATCTCAGATGAGAGAGAGCTCAAACATGTGGTGGAACTCACCTTCCTGAATTTTCGCAAGCTTCAGTTAGAAGGACATTTACACACAAGGAGAATGTTCTTCCCTCAGAAGATTGGGCCCAGCAGTAAGACTAAGACCTTGCCTTCTGCTAACCATCCACCTCCACCGTCAAGAGAGCCCAGACACGCACCAACCCTTGCCCCTGACACTGTCAGCCTTATCATTCACCACGGTCTAGCTAGAATTCATTAAGACCTTAGGATTGTTCAACACAGTCATCAAGGAAACTCAGACTTCTGGGTCTCCACCAATAACTAAGGAATAACCCCCTTGAGGCTCTATATACTTCTATTCTGTACCTTTCTCCATCTCTCTACCATCTCTGAAAGCGCATCCTTTCTGGAATTCAAGGGCATTGTCAGTGAAAGCCCTGTATCCTGATCCTATTCCTTGAATGCCCCCTTCTCCTTTCACTCTTAGGATAACCTGGCTTTGCATGGCAGAAACCGTTTCCCTTGGGGTCTCCCAGCCCTGGCTGCTCTTCTTCCCAAGATCTTCTCTCTCCTCAAACCAGGAGGGGAGGTAGGGTCTTCTTAAATTCTCATGACAGCTTTTCTTTTTTTTTTTTTTATTGATTTTTATTAGTTGGAGGCTAATTACTTTACAATATTGTAGTGGGTTTTGTCATACATTGACATGAATCAGCCATGGATTTACATGTATTCCCCATCCCGATCCCCCCTCCCACCTCCCTCTCCACCCGATCCCTCTGAGTCTTCCCAGTGCACCAGGCCCGAGCACTTGTCTCATGCATCCAACCTGGGCTGGTGATCTGTTTCACCCTAGATAGTATACATGTTTCGATGCTGTTCTCTCAAAACATCCCACCCTCGCCTTCTCCCACAGAGTCCAAAAGTCTGTTCTGTATATCTGTGTCTCTTTTTCTGTTTTGCATATAGGGTTATCATTACCATCTTTCTAAATTCCATATATATGTGTTAGTATGCTGTAATGTTCTTTATCTTTCTGGCTTACTTCACTCTGTATAATGGGCTCCAGTTTCATCCATCTCATTAGAACTGGTTCAAATGAATTCTTTTTAACGGCTGAGTAATATTCCATGGTGTATATGTACCACAGCTTCCTTATCCATTCATCTGCGGATGGGCATCTAGGTTGCTTCCATGTCCTGGCTATTATAAACAGTGCTGCGATGAACATCGGGGTGCACGTATCTCTTTCAGATCTGATTTCCTTGGTGTGTATGCCCAGGAGTGGGATTGCTGGGTCATATGGCAGTTCTATTTCCAGTTTTTTAAGAAATCTCCACACTGTTCTCCATAGCGGCTGTACTAGTTTGCATTCCCACCAACAGTGTAAGAGGGTTCCCTTTTCTCCACACCCTCTCCAGCATTTATTGCTTGTAGACTTTTGGATACCAGCCATTCTGACTGGCGTGTAATGGTACCTCATTGTGGTTTTGATTTGCATTTCTCTGATAATGAGTGATGTTGAGCATCTTTTCATGTGTTTGTCAGCCAGCTGTATGGAGAAATGTCTGTTTAGATCTTTGGCCCATTTTTTGATTGGGCCATTTATTTTTCTGGAATTGAGCTGCAGGAGTTGCTTGTATATTTTTGAGATTAATCCTTTGTCTGTTTCTTCGTTTGTTATTATTTTCTCACATTCTGAAGGCTGTCTTTTCATACATCATAGGTTGAGACAAAATTTTATGTTTTGAACAACAAGGAATAGCAAAATGCCAACCTTAGTGTGATTCCTTTTAGCAATTGTAAGTATCTGTGGTGGACTAGAAGAGGGTTCTATTTCTCATCACAAAAATGATAGCATAATAATTCACACTGATAGTATAGTCATTGCTGGAAAGCACCATATAATTTACATGTCCAGAAGACACTCTCTTTTCAATTAAACTAATAAAAATTAATTTTATGCCAGTAAAAAGAATGAGTACTCACCTATCATGACACTGCATTGTCACATAACCTCATCCTGACTGTCATGAATTGTTCAAAATTCTCCTCAGCTTGAACAAACTGATGCATAATAATTTCCTGTGTATTGCTTTACCCAAGATCTTCAACTCCAGTCCCATCTCATGACATGTTAAGGCATGTAATAGACTATGTGTCAGAACTTTGCATTTTTGTTATCCTTGTTTAAAACACCAAGCTAACAAACCTACAATCAGATCAGAAAGCCCTTTGCAAAGCCATTGCTTTATTTTGGAAGGGAAAAATCTCCAGCAGACTTATTAAATCTGGAGTCCTTATTCATATGGAAATGCTATTTATTATTTCCAGGAAGTGATTTGCATCTCCCTAGCTTGTAAATCCTTGGAGGTTGGGGCCACACTCGAGAGAGCTCCTTTCTCCCCGCCAAGGGTTCTTTACTGCAGTGGTGGGTGCCCGTTGGGCACAGGGAAAGTGTTGATGATGGCAACGTCATAAAGTAAAATTACATTGTCTTTGAGGCATTATCTACAGTAACTGCACATCCTATTCTTATTAGTGCATTATATCTTGATAAAGGATTTGTCTCAATAAGCCTGTAGCACTAACTTACTTGAATTGATTATATATATCACAGTTTAAATGGCTTTCATCTGACCTATTTTAAATTCATTGCTTTATAATTTCTTTATGAGACAGGATAAGTAGGAGTAGGCAAGAGGATTCTCTTCTATTACATTGTGATTTTTATGCGTTGGAGCATATTTTCCCCATGCCAAAGTCAGTGAGGTCTATTTTTCACATCTAAGGAATTATACATGGGAAAAAAAAAGTTAAATGTGATAAATTAAATTCATTTACTGATTTCTATAAGAAATTTACACTTTTTTTCCACAAAAGTAGCAATTACTCATTAACCACCCAATTGGCTCATGCCCTTGTGCACACGCAGGCATGCACACACATACATACACACCAAGTTAATGATGCTTTTAATAGCATTGCCTTTTATAATCGTCTTAATAGGACTTTACGAATATCTGCTTCACTATGTCTGCTGGATGTCTTCTTTTTATCTAAAGTAAATAGTATAAATCTTTCTAATTTCATTTATAAATCTACCCCATATCTCTTCATTCTTTGTTAATCTGTCCTGAGGTTGTCTTTTAAGACATATGTAGGTTAATCTGAATCATTATTCACTCAGTACATACTTCCCCCACTAAGTCCCCAAGAGTTCACCTCAACTCCTTTCTTTTCTGTAGGGACTGAATAAACTGTTTAAGAATAATAAAACTTCCTGACCCAACTCTTTTTTGTTTTTTTCTGTGTATGTAGTTCTTAGAAAAATATACTTTTTCAGTATATTTATCATGGAGTTTTCTTTAAGAGCATGCAATTGAGGGTTAATAGCTAAAGCAGAAAATCAGCATGTTTTAAGCACATGGTGAATTACGTTTTTATTTCTAATTAATTAGGACTAAAGTATATTGTTAACAAATGTTATTTGTTCTGTTGTCTATTCTCAATTTCTTATTTTGCTGTTAATTTCTTGACATAATTAATTCATATATATATATGTATATTTATGTACACACATGTGTGTGTGTGTATTTCTAAATTCAACTTATTTCTGAGAATCTGAGTGTTAGCTCATTGAAATGTCTGTTAGAATACATCTACACTCTCTGGCTCTTATGCAATTAATGACTGTAAGATTCATGTCACACGGCTTGACAAATTCAAACATTAGCAACTTGCTTATTTCTTTACTTATATATTTTTTTTAATTTTTAAGTTAGGATATGTCAAAACCTACCACTTAATTTTTTGAAAAAAATATATCCACTCAATTTTCCCTGAGCAATTTTTCCTGTGATTCTTTTCTCCCTTTGATTGTTTTTCTTCACACAATAATTTGGAAATCATTCCAGGAAAAAAAAAAAAACCTGGAACTTTAAGTAGTAATATATCTATTAGGATGAAGGAAACAATGGAAAAAATATTTAAACATTTTTAGTTTATTTTCCTTTTAAATTAAAATTTCAGACTAAATATTATTTGGGAGGATGTGGTCATTTTATGGTTATAATCATGTAGTGTGCTTTCTTTCTGATAAGTTTAAAACAAGAGAGGAATCATATTTTTAACATTAATATAATTGCTATATTTGATTTTTCCACAAATATTTGTATATTTCAACCCAAACACATTAATCAGCTTATCACAAAACAAAGTCATTGATTGAGATTTTTGTCCTTGATTTAAATATCACTAATGTTTTTGTCTTTTGTTTTTCTTTATAAAGAAAGCTGAGCCCTGAAGAATTGATGCTTTTGAACTGTGGTGTTGGAGAAGACTCTTGAGAGTCCCTTGGACTGCAAGGAGATCCAACCAGTCCATCCTAAAGGAGATCAGTCCTGGGTCTGATGGAAGGACTGATGTTGAAGCTGAAACTCCAATACTTTGGCCACATGATGCGAAGAATCAATTCATTTGAAAAGACCCTGATGCTGGGAAGATTGAGGGCAGGAGGAGAAGGGGACGACAGAGGATGAGATGGCTGGATGGCATCACCGACTCAATGGACATGAGTTTGGGTGGGCTCCGGGAGTTGGTGATGGACAGGGAGGCCTGGCGTGCTGCGATTCATGGGGTCGCAAAGAGTCAGACACGACTGAGCGACTGAACTGGCTGACTGAATGTTTTTGTCAGGCTTCTCAGGTGGCTCAGTGGTAAAGAATCTGCCTGCAATGCAAGAGATGTGGGCTTGATCCCTGGGTTGGGAAGATCCCATGGAGAAGGAAATGGCAATACACTCAGTAGTCTTGCCTGGGAAATGCCATGGACAGGGCAGCCTGGTGGGCTACAGGCCATGGGGTCACAAAGAGTCAGACATGACTGAGCGACTAAAAAACAAACAAAAAAAACAATGCTTTTTGTCACATTTGCTCTTATTTTATATTGATTCTAACAGAGTCACATTTCAAATTGATTTTTTTTTCTTTAAACGTGCATCACTTGTCTTTTTATTAAATAACAAGACTTCTATTGTGACATTGAAACACAAAACCAAAAGAAGAAGTCTTCTCCATTCATTTGCAGAAGAATCCTTTGTCCTATTTTAATGAGATACTAATCTCTTCACTTTTTAAGCCCTATTTCCATATCTGCTTTGCACTTGTTAGTGTCTTTCTCTTCCAGCTTCCACTGAAGTTTCATTGCCAAAGGAAGCACTTTAAATAGCACAGCTGATCTTTGCATTGAGAGAGAAGGGATGTCTAATCATACCCCAAAATGATGTATTAGGGCCTCCCTCTATTTCGACATTTATTATCCTTTTTCAGTATTCATCATCTCCACACTAAGTTCAGAATGACTCTTTAACCATCTGATAGAATTCTATGTGGTTTAAACATGATTCCTTCCACAACCAGTGGAGCTGGAAGCAAGCTTTCAACCATCTATGTAGATACAGTGTATATTGGAGAATCGAGACTCCCACCTGCCTAGGAAAGAAACTTTCCTAGGATTTTGTAAACTCAGGTGGTTTCTGTGTCCATCATTTCTGAGTTGTTTTATTTCTGAGCTCACATAAGTCTGTGAGTTCTAAGATTTTCCACCACAAATCCATTCCAGCCTCATGAGATAGGGAAATATTACCCGGGACACTTACATTAGTTAAATGGATATTTACAAATGAAGGGCTGCCTGTGCTTTACCTTTAAGTCTGTTGAAAGAGAGGATGGAATGCCCAGAAGTACCACAGAGAAGACTGTATGTATGTGCTCAGTAACTCAGTTGTGTCTGACTCTGTGTGACCGCATAGACTCTAGCCCGCCAGGCTCCTCTGTCCATGGAATTCTCCAGGCAAGAACACTGGAGTGAGTCGCCATTTCCTCTTCCAGGGGATCTTCCCAACCCAGGGATCAAACCCTCGTCTCCTGCACTGCATGCAGATTCTTTACCTCTGAGCCACCAGGGAAGCAAGCAGCCAACCAAAGTCTGAACAAGAGTGAGAAGAAAGGCAAATAAACAGGAGATCACCAGTTTAAAGGCAGCAGTGGGCCATGGAAACATAGACAATGAAAGAAACTAATCTGCAGACACGTGATGCTCATTTAAAGAATCCTTGGAGAGATCTGTCCGTTACCACATTAGCTGAGGCATGAAACGGCATCATTAATAGTGAGAAATCTGACAGAAGAGCTCCCAATGGGCTGCAATAGGTCAAACAGAAAACCATCCGTAAAATCCCCAGTATTGTTATGGAAATAGACAGTATTGCAATAGAAATATCCAGATTTCTTTCTAGTTTGTAGGAAATGTGGGGATTTGTTGTTCAGTTGCTCAGTTGTATCCATCTCTGCAACTCCATGGACGGCAGCATGCCAGGATTCCCTGTCCTTCACTGTCTCCCGGAGTTTGTGCAAACTCATATCCGTTGAGTTGGTGATGCCATCCAACCATCTCATCCTCTGTCACCCCCTTCTCCTCCTGCCTTCAATCTTTCCCAGCACCAGGGTCTTTTCCAATGTGTCGGCAGGATAGAGAATGGAATTCAGTGCTAGGAGGACTCAAATTAGGAGTTAGAAATAGCCTACAAGAAACCAAGCTGTCCCTGGGTCTTTAAATAAAGTCAATGTCACAGATAAGTCACGGGATTCTTCTAGACTAAGATGTTAAACAGACATAATCAACTGGAAAGGTTGAAACTATATTAGAGCCTGATTTGGATTTTCAAAAGCAAAAAAAATATTTCTTACAGCCATTGGGTAAATTTAAATGTGAACTCCATAGAAGATGAAACTATAATTATTTTTATTTTTCAAGTTTGATAAATGCACTGCTATTGATGGCTATTTAAAATAATTAAAAATTTGAGAATCCATAGTGTTACCTAAAAACAAGGGGTAAAATGGGAGAAAAAAGTGAAGATCTTCTTTCAAGAAAACTGCTAATTAATATAAAATGGTGAAAACCCTGAGTTTCACAACGGTGTGTTTCAAATAATTCCTTCAGGAAATATTAATGTCTCAGGGAACTGTTGTTAAGGATGGTAATTGGTCCCTTTCTTCTTGAGATGAATGCCAATATATTTAGAGGTGAAGCTATATGACTTCAGAATTGTACTTTCAAATGTACATCACATGGGTGCTGTGTGTGTGTGTGTGTGTGTACGTGCATGCGTGAAAGAGAAAGGACAAATATGGTCAGTTCTCGGCAGTCTTCTTTTATCTACTTGGTAGTAGTTTTTCAGCGTTTATTTATATTTGAAAATTTTCTCTATGCAGGAGAAACTGAGACTAAGCAATCTTATGTCACTCTTCAAAAAAAAAAAAAAAAAACACCTCTTTATGTTGAAAAGACACTGTAAAACCAAGCTAATTAGAATGTAGAGATAATGCAATATATTAACATATATATTCCTGACCAGAGTCCTGGTCAGGAAGAAGATGGACAGATTAGATAAACAGATGATAGATGCAATGATAGAAAGATGGATGATAGGTAGAAAGAGATAGATGATATAATTGATAGATATAGATGACACACACATACATACATACATGATAGAAAGATAGGCGGGTGAATAGATTTTTAGACAGTTTAAAAATGTAGACCCACATCACATGGAAGTAATTAAGAAGGAATTTTCCTGTTTATTTAAGCATATTATCATCAATAATAAGTAGTTCAGCAACCACCCCCAAACTGCATTATACTGTGAACCTAGGTTATTTATAAAATATTGTGGATTGATTTAATATTTTTAATGAAATCAAAATATCTCACAATATTTAACCCCAATGAGAAAAGCATTTCACAAAGAATAGCTTTCAACAATAAATATTCATTTCTACCCTAAACTAGAAATTCATAGGTTGTGTAAGTGACACACTAATGGCTGTTTTCTGTTGTGGAGCTAATAAATGACTTGATATTTTTTTCCCTCAGAAGTGTTTTAGTTTAGGTGGCTTATTTTTACAATTTCAGGGGCGGGTAGACGTCACCGAATATCTTGGGAAACATTAATAAAATGTGATGACAACAGCCTTTAACACTAAAACCACTATCACGGCGGGCCTGACTTCTGAGTAATCTGGAGATGCCAAAACGGATGATGCTGAGCAGAGCTGAAAGCTGTGCAGATGGCCTTCACTCTCCACTCTTAGAAAACTCTTAATCGAGCCCTCTGTAGCAGCCTCCAAAGTGCAGCAGGTAACGCGTCAAATGTACATGCTATTTTAGGCAAAGCCTAAGTAAGTCTGGTCTTTGTCTATGCTCTATGAGTAACTCTACACCTTCCAAGCCTGTCCCCAGGACAAGTCTACAGAATCAGAAATAATTATGCATTTTCCCAAATTCCCTGCATTCATGTCCTCTTTCTTCCACTTTCCAAGTAAAATAATTTTTTAAAAGAAGTAACCTTTGTGGGTATTTAGTGTTTATCTTGTTTTGATAATTAACACAATTAAACTAGTTGAGTGGGATATGTACATCTCTTAAAATTTTTAAATTTGTGTAAATCCATGGCTGATTCATATCAATGTATGACAAAACCCACTGAAATGTTGTGAAGTGATTGGCCTCCAACTAATAAAAGAAAAAAAAAAAAAAAGTTTTTACTTATTTTCTGTTTTTAGTTTTTGCAAAAAAAAAAAATTTTAATGAAATCTATTTTGAATGAATCAGAAGTGAATTTTGTCATTTCTGTTACTTTTTATCAGATAATTCTAGGAGCCATTCAAGAATATATTTATTTAAATTCATATCAGATTTTTAAAAGACGTTATCTAATTATTGCAACTCATTAAAAAAATCCTCATTTTAAATTATATTTAATAATAAATTCAACTAATGCCTAAAGAGCAATAAATTATTTCTTACTATTTTTTAAGAATGTGATCTTCTGATTGTAGCCCATGCATTGGGTTTTTAAGTGACCTGGCCACAATTTTAAGTTAATTTGTCACTGTTAGCTTCTCTATCTGTGATATAGATATTTGTTAAGCATCTCTGATCCGTCAAAGATGTTGATAAATCTGGATTAATTTCTAATCACGTGAATTGCTACAGGAGGAATCTTACACATTTCATGGAGTCCTTGCATCTCTGACTCCATGTTTTGAAATCCTGTGGAGTTTTTTCTCCTGGACAAAATCCCGAGCTTGTAGCTGTGTCTTCACTATGTTTTTCCAAGAAATCCAAACACACTCAGCATTTCATGCAGTGACTTTTCTGAAGGCTTGAGGGCTTCCTGGATAAGAGTACGTCACACCTCTCCTCTCCACCCGTCTGACCCTCAGCTCGTGGCCTCCGTGTGCCCCTCCAACACCTGCTCTGCTCGTGTGAGATGCTCCAGGAATACAGACGGCCCTGAGAAAGCTGGTCCAGCCTCAGATTCTGACAGCCTCTCTGAGCGGAAACAGTGCTGACAGGTCTGCCCAACTTTCTTAACCCTACTGGAATTCTCTTCATGCATTTGTCTCATAATTTTACATAAAAATAAAAACGGTTTTGATCCCTTCAAAGGGATTTACCTAAAAAAATTCACTAAAAAAGCTAAGAAAAAAAATCCATAAAGTTACTTTTTTTCCCTTTTCTGATTCCATGTAGGTATTGGTGAGGGTATTTGTGAGTTCAGGGTCATTATTTTGTAGGGTCTGTAGTTCAGTTTCTAATACGAGGCCTAGATGGTTATGCTGGGTCTCCATTCCAGCCTTGACACTTAATAGGTCCATGTGTTTGGGGAAGGTCCTTTCTGAGGCTTTGATTTTTCTTCTATAAAATCTGAATAAGAGAATACCATCTCATGGGGCTGCTGTAAGGATTAAATTAGTTACAGCATCGCAGGTACTTACAGAGGTATCTGGTACACACCAAGCTTTACAGACGTGCTAACTCAAGTTTAAAGGGGTCATAAACTAGCCCTCAGATTCATTGAACTCAGTGGCTGATGAAAAAAGTATTGAATATGGCACCTTCCTTAAAGTGTCATTATATTGCTTAGTCTCTCAGGAGTACACATGATCTCAACCTGCTGATTTTGTTTTACTTTTTTCTTTCCAATAAAAATTAGGGCATAAATACCTCCCATTTATTTTTTAACTTTTTATTCTGTATTGGGGTATAGCAGATTAACATTATTGGGATAGTTTCAGATGCACAGCAAAGAGACTTAAACATACACATGGGTTTTGTTTTTCTTTCCAGTAGAAATTAGGGAATAAATATCTCCCATTTACTTTTTTTTTTTTAATTTTTATTAGTTGGAGGCTAATTACTTTACAATATTGTAGTGGTTTTTGTCATACACTGACATGAATCAGCCATGGATTTACATGTATTCCCCATCCCGATCCCCCCTCCCACCTCCCTCTCCACCTGATCCCTCTGGGTCTTCCCAGTGCACCAGGCCCGAGCACTTCTCTCATGCATCCAGCCTGGGCTGGTGATCTGTTTCACCCTAGATAATATACATTTCGATGCTGTTCTCTCAAAACATCCCACCCTCGCCTTCTCCCACAGAGTCCAAAATTCTGTTCTGTACATCAGTGTCTCTTTTACTTTTATGTACTTTTTAACTTTTTATTTTGTATTGGAGTGTGGCAGATTAAATATTTGTGATAGTTTCTAGTGAACAGCAAAGGGACTCAGCCATACATACACATGCATCCACTCTCTCCTAAACTCCCCTCCATCCAGGCTGCCGCGTGACATTGAGCAGAGTTCTCTGTGCTTACAGCAGGGCCTTGTTGCTTATCCGTTTTAAATATGGCAGTGTGTGCCTGTCCATCCCTTACTCCCCAGAATCTTAAGATCGTATTATACATTGAAATCACTGAAGATGTTGAGTGAGTGAGACTATGTCTGAATCTGCTGTTTCCATAATTTTATTTCTTTAGGTTTATATCTGAAGTTCGTATCCCTGCTGTAAAATCCAGGTGTTTCTTTCCAGCTGTCTCTGGACAATCCCCATGAGCTATCTCAAAGACAGCCTGCTTTCAGCATTTACTGTGTAGAACTAATGGTCTTTCCTTCACATAGCTGCTCTATCTTCAGCCTTCCATATTTCGGTGGACTTACTGTCAATTTCCTTGCTCAAAGGAAAAAAGGAAGAAATCATCTGAAATAATGCTCCTTCCCTTTCCCCCAAATCTAGATGTTTCACTATTGTAGTTTTGCCAGTCATCTTATTGGGAAAATGTTCATGAAACAGGCCAGTAGAATTGCAAAATAGGAATGATTTGGAATTTGAATGGTTAAATAAAACATCTTTATCTGTGCTACGTAGGTGTATGTAGTGACACTGGGCGCGCACACAGCAATTCATCATCAACACGGTCAGGAGAGTGGACTCAAGTGGATCCTGAGAGCACAGGCAGGTCTATGAGCCAGTGGTTCTGACTTTCAGGACACACACCGCTCTCTATTCTTGGGTGACTCCCAACCCATTTATAGGAGCTCACTCTAGATAGTTGCCTAAACAAAAAACTGGCTTACAGATAGTTCTCCAAGACAAGTTTGAATCACCAGAAATTGTTTTGTTTTGGCCTGGTATCCCATTAAGTCTTGCCCTGGAGACAGAGGGGGAGAAGATGTCTCTCTAATTTGGCAGAGTTTTAAGTACTGCATCTCTTTTCAAGTTTACTATGAAAAGTCCTAATCTCCTCATTCATCCCACAGCCCTGCCCTGGAAACAGGTTCATCTATACCATTTTTCTAGACTCCACGTATATGTATTAATATACAACATTTGTTTTTCTCTTTCTGAATTACTTCACTCTGTCTGACTCTAGGTCCATTCACATCTCCACAAATGGCCCAACGTTGTTCCTTTTTATGACTGAGTAATATTCCATTAGATATATGTTCCACATCTGCTTGATCCAGTCATCTGTCGATGGACATTTAGGTTGCTTTCATATCCTGGCTATTGTAAATAGTGCTGCGGTGAGGAGTGCATGATGTGTCCTTTTGAATTATGATTTTTTCAGGATATATGCCCAGTAGTGGGATTATTGGGATTGTTGGATCATATGGCAATTGTACTTTTAGTTTTTTAGGAACCTCCTTACTATTTTCCATGTAGCTGTATCAATTCACATTGACACCAACACTGCAAGATGGTTCCCTTTTCTCCACACCCATGCTCTGGGATGACCTAGATGGTTGGGATGGAGTGGGAAAGAAACATCCAAGAGGGAGGGAATATATGTGTACATATTAGATGATTCACTTCATTGTATAGCAGAAACCAACACAATATTGCAAAGCAATTATATGCCAATAAAAAATTAGTATAAAAAAAGAGATCGCCATCCATGTTTTTGAGGTTTGAATTGGAATATTAACAATAAATTTTAGAGAAGCACTGATTTTTGTGTTCTCCAAATAATGATTTAATTTATCTGCCAATTATCTGAATGCAGTCACAAGGTCTTTCCTAAGATTAAGCAACTTCAGAGCACTCTTTCAATAGTATACATTTCATTTCCTCCTTCAGTTAATAGCTGCCTATGGAACTAAACATGATCATTCTAACATAAAATCATAGAATGTCAGTATTTGAATGGAACTTTTAAGTCACTAACTCCAAATAGTATCTGACGCTTGAATTTCCCTATTATTTCTAGTTTTTTATTCCCTTGAGTACTAAATATAAATTTTCTATTGAATGATAAATGAATAAATTATGAATAAAGCATACTTCATCAATCATGCTAAAAATAGTGGCAAGCATTGTAGATATTGTTGGGTTGGAGCTTGGTCGCAAACACTGACACCTAAGATTTAGCTTCTTAAATATTTCCTTATAATGTCAAGCAAAACTTTTAGAAATCAAATTTATGCATATCTAGCTTTCAGATATTTTGATGGAAATGATGATGCAGATGACACCACCCTTGTGGCAGAAAGTGAAGAAGAACTAAAGAGCCTCTTGATGAAAGTGAAAGAGGAAAGTGAAAAAGTTGCCTTAAAACTCAACATTCAGAAAACTAAGATCATGGCATCTGGTCCCATCACTTCATGGCAAATAGATGGAGAAACAATGGAAACAGTGACAGCCTTTATCTTTTGGGGCTCCCAAATTATTGCAGATGGTGGTTGCACTCATGAAATTAAAAGACACTTACTCCTTGGAAGAAAAGTTATGACCAACCTAGACAGCATATTAAAAAGCAGAGACATTACTTTGCCAACAAAGGCCCATCTAGTCAAGGCTGTGATTTTTCCAGTGGTCATGTATGGATATGAGAGTTGGACTATAAAGAAAGCTGAGTGCCGAAGAATTGATGTTTTTGAACTGTGGTGTTGGAGAAGACTCTTGAGAGTCCCTTGGACTGCAAGGAGATCCAACCAGTCCATCCTAAAGGAGACCAGTCCTGAATATTCGTTGGAAGGACTGATGTTGAAGCTGAAACACCAGACTCCATTTGGCCACCTAGTGCGAAGAACTGACTCACTGGAAAAGACCCTGATGCTGGGACAGATTGAAGGTGGGAGGAGAAGGGGACAACAGAGGATGAGATGGTTGGATGGCTCACCAACTCAATGGACATGAGTCTGAGTAAACTCCAAGAGTTGGCAATGGACAGGGCAGCCCAGCTTGCTGCAGTCCATGGGGTCATAAACAGTTGAACATGACTGAGCAACTGAATTGAACTGAGCTGATTTAAAAAAAAAAACAACTTATTTTATTTTTTACTTTTTAAAATCAAGAGATTCTGCTTCTTTTTGAAAAGTCTTCATTGAATTTGATTCAATATTGCTTCTGTTTTATGTTTTTGGCTGTGAGGCTCCCAGAGCAGGGATCGAACCCACACCCCTTGCATTGGAAGGCAAAGTCTTAATCACTGGACTGCCAGAGAAGTTCCTAAAATACTCTTATTTTAAGATTTGATAATTTAGCAGTGAATCAATAAACTATTTGGCAAATCTGTTATAAAAATCACATAAATATACCAATACACAACATATCTAAATATATGTCTTCAAGAAGGAAAAAAAGGTGAGAAATTTACACTGAAATCTGACTAAAGAGAGGCATGTAGTAGTGAATCTGTTTCAAAATCAAAATTGTTCTGTATTTTTTTTAAGTTACCTGATTTTAAATCTCTGTATAGACTCTTAAGGCGCTTCCCTGGTGATTCTGACAAAGAATCTGTCTGCAATGCAGGAGACCTGGGTTCGATCCCTGGGTCGGGATGATACCCTGGGGAAGGGAATGGCAACCCACTTCAGTATTCTTGCCTGGAGAATTCCATACAGAGAGGAGCCTAGATTCTTAATTTGTTTGAACAAACCAACCAATTATTTTTCCTTATGCATATTAAAGAGACATGATATATTAAAGAAAGGGAAAGTCTTCTTGAAGTCAAGTCTACCATGGACTGTTTACTGAATGTCTTTTCGTAATTTTAACATCAAAGACCATTTCTATACTCAAGTTTAGAAAGGTCAGGCTCTCAGTTCCTGAATTCCTCTTACATCTCACCAGCTGTTGGCACAAGTGATGATGTCTGAGGCAAGCTGAAGGAAGCAGCAGTCACTACAGTTAGATACATACAAGAGAGTAAAATAGGATGATAATATTATTATCTGCAGTCAGAAGAATAGGGAGTTTGTCCAGCCATCTTTCTATTGCTCACCAGAAAGAAGAAACAATCTCAATAGGGAAAAACCCTAGGCAGACCAAGAAAGGTAGGCATGGCAGGATCTGCTCCCTGTTAGCCCAGCAATCGGCACAACCTCCTTTTGTTAACAGTGTCCCCGCATCAAACAATGTAGTGACATGACACAGTAGCTACTTTATCCCCTTCCAGGGATGAGATTGCTGGATGATGTGTGTTTCTCTTAGTTCCAAAACTGGCCTCTTGTGATCTGAAACTCTGTGGCTAAAGAATGAGCATAACTACTTCAAAAATACCTACTATCATGTAATGGATAGTAAACAAAATAACTGCTATGAAAACTGCCAGTTGGGAAAGGCACACAGAGGAGGAAATAACACATTATGTAGCTGGAATTTGATGGAAAATGATAGCAAAGATTTGATGTCATCTTTAGCAATCAAGTGGTCTCTTTTGTAACCGATTTGTCTGTCCCAGATTCTGCGGCTTGCATGATTATCTCCCTTGCCAATTATCTTCCATGTCCACAACTGAGAGGTAAACTGGGGTGCTTTTCTCCTTCGTGGAATACACTATGTAAAAAACTTGATTCCTGTCTGGGCAGGTTTGGAGGATTCGAGGATTTATCTGGGAGGATGAGCAATCACAGACTTTTGTTTTACACTGCTGAGGTTTCTGGGATCCTAGGGCTCCTCGAAGTCGAAGTCTAGAGCAGAGGTTGGCAAGCCACAGCCTCTCTGCCTGTTTCTATATGGCCTGCTATCAGGAAATGCTTTTTCAGTGTTAAACTTTTATAGATCAAAAGAAAAATAATAATTCCTCACATGTGAAAATCATGGAAAAGTCAAATTCCAGTGCCCATAAATAACATTTATTGCAACACAGTCAACTTTTCTAGAAAAAAGCTCTTAAAAATTATTTGGAACTGAGATTTCATTACAATGCCTGGTTATAAATTTAATATTTATAAAATCAATAACCTTCTCTATGAGAAACAGAAACTTGGAAGATATTAGAGCATGAAGCTCCAATTTATAGAAACATTCAGAAAGATGTAATACCTAGGAATAAAATGAAATGAAACCTATAGATCTATACAGTGAAAACCACAAAATGCTTTTTAGGAACCAGAATAAAAATTCAAAAGTGTTAAAAATATTCACATTTATGATAGAATAATTAATATAAAAGAAATCTTATAACTGTCTGTGTGAAAGACTCCAAGTATTATTGTAAAAATGACATTTACCCCAAGATAATAAGTATGTAAAAATATGCACAATTATACTAATAAAAGTTTTCACATACTGAATTTACATAGATCAACATTTTTATAACCCTCAGAAGAGTACAAAACTATGTTCCAATGCACTGCTGGTTCTTAGATGTGACCTGAAATAAATACAACTTCACTGAAGGAAATGTAGCATATACCATAATTCCAAGACACATTCCAGAAAAAGACAGGTGTTTATTTCGAAATCTGCTCTAAATATATGCTCGTGCAATAGCACAAAAGTAGAAATGCATAGCACTTTTTTTTTGCCACATCGTTTGTGATAAAAACAATCAGGAAGCCATTTAAACATCTATCCACATACCACTGGATAAATAAAGTACGTCCATGAACACAACGGTATTTAAATGAAGTCAGACCACTGGTACGTGAGGTCATGAGGCAGTGTGTATTGGTTTGGGGGTGTGTGTCCGTGCAAGGCAGAATAATTCTGAAGAATGCCTCAGAATGGTGTCATTGGTGAGGTACTGGAATACATTAGCCTGTGTCCTTGGGTAGCCATTTGCAGTGCTAGAAAAATTTCATTTTAAAATCCTCAACCAAAAGCATTTTAGATCCCATACTCAGATTATTCTCAACATTGAATTGTAAAATTTTAGGGTTTCCAGTTATTCATTATCTGTAAATCAAGAGTGTCCAAAATTATTTCTAAAGAGAAATCTAGTTAGGCTTACAGGTTGATTCCTATATCTTAACTTTAATAAAGGCATATTACTCTTGGAAGCAGGTCCATTGTTATGCAGGAAAAATCGTACTGGGTGCTCATTAGAAGCAGAGCATGGGTGCGTGCTCAGTTGCTTCAGTAGTGTCCAACTTCTTGCAGCCTATGGACTGTAGCCTGGCCTACTCCTCTGTCCGTAGAATTTCTCAGGCAGGAATACTGAAGTGGGTTGCCATGCTCTTCTCAGGGGATTTTCCCAACCCAGCAATCGAACCTATGTGTCCTGCAGCTCCTGCATTGAGGGTGATTCTTTACCGCTGAGCCACTGGGGAGCCCTAATAAAAGCAGACATTTGGAGTCAAACAGACTTAATTCTAATTCTGCCTCTGCATTTTCTAGATATGAAACCAGCGTCATTGTCATACCTATTAGAATCGGTCTTTTCACATATAACTTGAAGACATAGAACTTAGCCTCATATACCTGCTACAAAGGAGTCAATAATACAGTACATGTACATTACTCATCATGGTACCCAACACTTATGAATATCCAACAAATTATGCCATTGCTATTATTCATTGTATTTTTTCACCTAGTTTTGAACTCAGACAACTAGACCTCAAGAACTTGAAAAACAGTAAGCGTCCTGTGCTCATTACTGCCAATCAGCTTTCAGTAACTCAGCTCAAAAAGGAATCATTGGAAGATTGCTTCCAATATCTTTATCTTATTTATTCCTTGAAATATGCAACAGAGGTAAGGGAAGACCTTGACCAGAAAAGCAGGGAAACTGTAGGGCATCCTGCTGCATCTACTTTAACTGATGCAGTATATTTTGATTTGCTTATATATCGAAATTAATTTTATTCAAAAAATATTCTTTCAGTAAAAACGCAAAAGTTCAAAAAAACTGCACATTCTTCTGTATTGATTAAATCAGAGAACAAAAAGGATGTCTCCATAAGCATTTGTATCTCTTGAACTTATTTCATAGACTTACATCAAGACAGGCTCTAAAAACAGATGTTCAATTTCACTAAACGTTGTATAATTTATGAGGGTCTTTAAAAGAAATGCTGCCTTGTCTTATGATGGAAATAGGCTGGTGTTAAAGGATGCTGTAAAATCAGATGTTTCCAAATGAGGAGTAACTACGGAACTCCTGGGTTATAGACACAGTGACCAGCATAATGGACACCACTTCCTTCTCCATGTTGGCTTCTAGAATGCTGGAGGCCAGCTTTGCGGCCCTGTCATAGCAAATGGGAAAGGTTCTTAAGCATTGATTTTTGTATTAGTTTCATTTTGGGATCCATTTTATGAGTCCCTGACTTTGTAGTCTTCTTCTCTTTCCCACCTACTTCTATTCTAAGACACCCTAATGCATTTTATGTATCTATTGTTTCAACAAATATTTATTGATCTTCTACTAATGGGCCAAGAACTAGGATGGACAGAAGTAGAGTGGATTACAGAGTACATGACCTTGCCAACAGGAAAGTTATATTCAGTGCAGGCTTCCTTTAAAAGGCAATACACTAATTAATTACCTAATCAAAAACAATCCTGGTGGACAGACCAGATAAACCCACATCCAGAATAAGTGTCCGCTCCAGTGAGGAAGAACCACAATGTCTCCATATGGAAAAGGTCCAAAATAATCAACCTGCCAACCAGAAGACACGTCCAGGGAGTGGAGCCTGGCAGGCTTTAAGCCTAGTGTCTTTGATGGCAGACAGGCACTCAGGGCTGGCAGTGGTTGCATTAACTTTGTGCGTGTCAACTCACGTGGTTCAGTGAACACTTCGCCTTCATTTCAAGCACCTGGCCAACCTTGTTTGTAAACCCATCATAAAAGCTTGTCTGCGGAAGGATGCTGACTCAGACCTGCCCACCAGATATATATGAACCTGAGCCTCTCCTGGCTGCAAGGAAATCCATTTATAGACTTATGGGAGTTCCATTGTATGTGATGATTTTTCTTTTTTAATCTCTTGCTGTTTTCAGAATTTTCTCTTTGCTTTTAATTTCAGATAGTTTTATCATAATATGTTTTGCAAAGAATCTTTTTGGGTTGAACTTGTTTGGAGACCTGTTCATAAATTTGGATGTCCCAGTCTCTCCCCAGATTTGGAAAGTTCTCAGTCATTATTTCTTTCAACAGCTTTTTGCTACTTTCTCCCTCTCTTCTCTTTCTAGAACTCCAGTGATACCCAGATGGTCTCTTTAAACAGTATCCCACAGTTCACAGAGGCTTTCCTCAGTATTATTCTTTTTTTTTTCTTTATTCTCCTCTGAGTTAATAACTTCAAATGACCTGTCTTCTACCTTGCAGATTACTTATTCTAAGTTGATGTTCTCTAGTGCGTTTTCATTTCATTCATGATATTCTTCAGCCTTAGAATTTCTATGTTTTTTAATTATTTCTCTATGTTAAACTTCTTTTGTTCATGTGTTGTTTTCCTGAATGCATTTGAATTGCCTTTCTGGGGTTTTTGGTAGCTCCCTGTGTTTCCCTAAAGCAATTGCAGTTGGTCCTTGAACAACAGGGTTTGGGGTAAGTGGGCCCACTTACATAGGAGTTGATTTTTTTTTTTTTAATAAATTCATACATCAGTTCTACGTGATCCATGGTTGGACAGCTCTGTGGATGCGTATCTGTGGACTGTAATGGCTTATGTGGATTTTCTCCTGCCCTGCATTGTTCAAAGGTCAACTGCATTTTGAGTTCTTCATCAATAAATTTGGAGATCTCCCTTTTTTTTTTAAGAGCTGATTGCTGGAAAGTTCTTATGTTCCTTCAGTGATGTCACATTTCCTTGATTTTTCATGTTCCGTGAAATCTTGTGTTGCTATCTTTGCCTATAAAGAAGCCATGTACTTCTCCAGTCTTTACTGGCTGACTCTAAGGTGGAAACTTCTACCAGGTCTTGAGGGAGCATTGAGCTTTCTCAGACCATTGATGGATACACCCACCCCACACTTCTTTTTCCCCTTTGGTGGACATTCTTAAAATCATGTGCCATGTCTCCATCCTGAAATGCTAGGCTAGGTGTGGGCAGTCTGCTCTACACTCTCCCCAGGGTGGTGTTGTTGAGTCCTCACATTCACGTGCGTGTCTGCGTGCTCAGTAGCTCAGTCACGCCCAACTCTTTCATGACCCCAGGAACTGTAGCTTACCAGGCTCCCCTGTCCATGGGATTTCCCAGGCAGGAATACTGGAGTGGGTGGCCAATTCCTTCTCCAGGGGACCTTCCAGATCCAGGAATTGAGTCCATGTCTCCTGTGTCTTCTGTATGCAGGTGAATTCTCTACTATGGAGCCACCTGGAAAACCCCTCAAGCCCACGTGTTTTTCCCAGTCCTGAGGAACTGGACCAGCTCTCTGCATGTGCTCATTGGCCACCTGCAAAGTCTCACTCTTGCTACTGTCACTAGTGTTTGTAGGGCCACGGCCACATGGTAGGGGTCAGTAGAGGTGAGGTGCCCAGAGCACTGGCCATGCCCATGGGCCACATGGGGGACCCGGAGGCAAAATGATCCAGCAGTTCACTGACAGGCTTCCTGATGGGGTCTGCAGAGCCTCTAGCAGGATCTGCATTCCTGTGATGCCCTACAAGGGAGACATACTGCAGTGAGCTGTTCCTCTCGCCCTCTTCAAGCCTCATCCTGGAACTTTTCTGCTCCAGCGCTGTGCTAGGACTTCTCCACTGGACTCCCTTTTCCCACAAAGCTTCCCTGGTATGTGGGTGATTGTCTGAATCACTACTCTTTGTCAGGGAAGATGTTTGAAGACTAGTATTCCAGCATGTTGATGACGTCACTTTTATCTGTATTTTCTAATAAAGCAAACTGAAGGGTATTATCTGTGATGCAAACCACACATGATTTATATTTTCATAATTGGTTCTTTGATGTGGTTCTTAATAAGTATATATGATGGACTTCCCAGGTGGTGCTAGTGGTAACGAACCTGCCTGCCAATGCAGGAGGAGTAAGACACACTTTTGATCCTTGGGTCAGAAAGATCCCTTGGAGGAGAGCATGAGAACCCACTCTAGTATTCTTGCCTGGAGAATCCCATGGACGGAGGAACCTAACGGGCTACAGTCCACAGGTCTGCAAACAGTCAGATATGACTGAAGCCACTTAGGATGCATGAATACAGTTATATAGGACACTGACTGTTTACATTTGTTAAAGGCAAGTTTTTAAGATATAACTTCATTTTATGTAACCTTGAAAAAGAAGCTTTAAAACTTCATGTACATGTCACAGAAAAATAGCAGTAGCCTTGAACTCTTATTTTAATACTCCACAAAGCTTTTCCACACATCCTATATGGCAGAATCCTATTTTGCAATGAATTAACTGGAATTATCTACCAGTGCTATCATATAGACCTCACTCTAGACTCTGTTAACCTTAGCTTGCAAACTAATAAAGATTATAAATGGGCTCAAAAACTTACTGGGCAGACTGTATGAAATATATAAACCTGTACTATTTTCATCATACATTTACCCTACTCTCTAACTTTGTCAAAAACAATCATTACAAAATCAAAGATTTGTACCTCACTTTTAATACATTGTGTCAACTGTTGAGAAAATTTCATCTGTCTCTCCATTTTCCACTGATTTCAATTCCAATAAAAATGCTATTAGATGTTTCTTAATAGCAAGAGATAGTTTGATAAAAATTAGCTAATAGGTGAGATCCATGCATTAAAGGTATTATAAAAGTCATCATTTATCCTCCACAAATTCCATCTTGGAATATCATTTTGGCTTTAAAAAAAATAATATGGAACTAAAACTTCAAGTGACTTTTTGAAAACGTCATGGAAGAAATTAATGCAGATACATTGGGAATAGGTCTCATTTTCCATCCATCCCAATAGGCCAGATCTAAGTGGGAATTCATTTCAAAGAGAAATAGAAACTGTGATCACTTCTATGTGGCTTTAAATAAGACATGCACATTATCTTTAAGAGTCTGAAATCAAAAGGACAAGATCTAAAGTCATGTTTGGGAGCAGGGCCGTGAATAACGGAACACATAAGCATGCTGGATAGTTTTAATTTGAAATCAGGAAAAGGGAAATCAAGTCAAATTTTGCCAATTAAAAGTAGTCATTTTATTTTTTCTGGTGAAGGAAAGAATCTCCAAAATATTCCTACACAACCGGCATCTTGCCTGACTCACTGAGGCACCAATTACATGTCTTACCGATACGAGGAACTTTGAATGATTGAAGTTTTGATGTATTTTTAGAAATAAAAAATGTTCCTCAGGGTTTCACAATATTTGTATGTCCTTGGGAAAAAAATGTTCTAGACAGAATTATTAAAAGCACTAAAAATAAATCAAGCCATCCAAAGGACAAAAATTATGAAGAATCAGCAAAATATTTTTGCTGCGTGGGCTCAGTGTAATGTATACTTGTCCTTGACCACACTGGCAAAACCATTGCATGAAAAGTACTTAGGAACTTCAACGGGGAAAATATCTACTAAAAGTATTTACTAGAAAAGAAGGATAGGGATTCCACACAATTAAAACATGGACAGATCATCCTCAACTTATGACGCAGTTACATCTCGATAAACCCATCAAGATTAGTGGCTCAGTTGTGTCCAACTCTTTGTGACTCCAGGGACTGTAACCCACCTCCTCTGTCCCTGGAATTCTATAGGTAAGAATACCAGAATGGGTTATCATTTTCTTCCTCCAGGGGATCTTCCCGACCCAGGGATTGAACTCCTGCATCGTTAGGTGGGTTCTTTATCACTAACACCACCTAGGAAGCCACAATAAACCCATAGTAGGTTGAAAATACTGTAAGTCAGAAAATTCATTTACTACACCTAACCTACCAAACATCAAAGCTTAGCCTGGCCACCTTAAATGCACTCAGAATAGTTGCACTAGGCTATAGTCTGGCAAAATCATCTAATACAAAGATGTCAATCCTAAAGGAAATCAACACTGAATATTCATTGGAAGGGCTGATGCTGAAGCTGAAGCTCTAATACTTTGGCCACCTGATGCTAAGGAAAGATTGAGGGCAGGAGGAGAAAAGGATGACAGAGGATGAGATGGTTGGATGGCATCACCGACTCAATGGACGTGAGTTTGAGCAAGCTCCGGGAGATAGTGAAAGACAGGGAGGCGTGGTATGGTGCAGTCCATGGGGTCACAGTTGGCTCTGACTTGGCGACTGAATGACAACATTTTACAATAAAACGTTAAAGATATCCTATAACTTATTGAGTACTTGACTGAAAATGAACAGCATAATGGCTGTTACTTGGGCACAGGATTGTTGTAAACGTATCAGTTGTCTACCCTGGTGACCCACCCCATGGCTGACGGTGGGCTGCAGCTGGATGTCCCCCTAGCATCATGGGAGAAGCTCAGACAGCATATTGTCAGCCTAGGAAAAGATCAAAATTCAAAAAAAAAATTTTTTTTAGCAACTTGACCAGAATTCTATTACATAGTTGAATAAAAACAGTGCTTTATTCTGAGCTTAAATAACAGCAGATTTATAATATTATAAGCATTGTAGCTCTGGTATTCTTGGGTTTCCCTTATGGTTCAGCTGGTAAAGAATCCACTTGCAATGCAGGAGACCTGGGTTCAATTCCTGGGTTAGGAAGATCTCCCTGGAGGAGGGAAAAGCTACCCATTCCAGTATTCTAGCCTAGAGAATTCCATGGACTGTAAAGAGTCGGACACAACTGAGCAACTCTCACTTTCAAACATTATATGTTTTCTTAGTTTGCAAAGACTTACTTTTAAAATCATAAATAGGGGTTTGATTTTTTTGTGTGTGTGTGTGTTGGGCTTTCCTGGTGGCTCAGCAGTAAAGAATTTGCCTGTAATGCAGACAGAGGAGACACTGGAGGTGCAGGTTCATACCCTAGGTTGGGAAGATGCCCTGGAGAAGAAAATGACAACCTACTCTTGTAATCTTGCCTGGAGAATTCCATGGGCAGAGGAGCCTGACAGGCTACAGTCCATGGGGTTGCAAAGAGTCAGACACATCTGAGCAACTAATATACACATCATGTGATATGCCTTTCAGTGGCAAGATTTAATTTATTTCCATTGCAAATGTGAGATTATTTCTTACATTTTATAAACCCATGAGAGCTGCTTAGTCAGAGATGGTTAGCAGGAGCTACAGAGGAAGTTCTTTTATTAAACCAAATCACTTAATTACGTCTCCCAACCTGGGGTCATTATAAGCTAGACAGGCTGCAAATTTAATGAGAAAAAGGGCAAACTTGCTTAGACTATGCATTCAGGTCAGTTTGACAGGTAAAGTTATTCATTTTCATAAAGACTGAAAATTAATAGAATAGGAAGAAAGTATGATGAGGAAGACAATTCTTCAGCTTTTTCTGCGTAGAGTGTTAGAAATGCAATATTATTATGAAAATGTGACTGTTATTATATTCAGAATAACTTATTTGGAATATGGTGCATTCTCAGAATCTTTGACTCACCCATGTACACATGTATATGTTAAAATGTTGTTTAGTCGCTAAGTCATGTTGGACTCTTTCTGACTCCATGGACTGTAGCCCGCCAGGCTCCTCTGTCCATGGGATTCTCCAGGCAAGAATACTGGAGTGGGTTGCTATGCCCTCCTCTTGGGGATCTTCTCGACACAGGGATTGAACCGGGGTCTCTTCCACTGCAGACGGATTCTTTACCAGCTGAGCTATTTTATAGTCATAGGTATATCTGGCATACATATTTATATGCCAGAAAATGGCCTAGCATCAGGATACAGCTCCTACATTTAAGAACTTACTTTGTTTTAAACAAGTCTGGGAAACTGCCACAATCTAGAAAAGTCTAAGGAGACATGATGACTAACCTTGTAATGTGCTATTCTGGTTGGGAGCCTGGAACAAGTAAGGGATATTAGGTAAAAACTAAGACAAGTATAGATTTTAGTTAATAATTCTGGATAAATTATGGCTTAAGAATGACGCATCTTTCTGATAAATGTACCATGCTCATATAGGTTATTAACCACAAAGAAAACTGAGATGGGTGCATGGGAATGCCCTGTACAATCTTCGCAATATTGCTGCAAATCTGAAACTACTTTAAAATATATCTATATGTCAATAGCTATTTAAAAGCATTAAATTGATTGGCCAATTTTTTAGTTACCATAATAAATGCTGCAACACATCAGTGCTAAATAATTATATTATTAAAGAGATTTTGACATTTTTAAGAAATTTATGACTGTTATTTACAATTTGACATCTGAAGAATTTTTGCTGAATATTTTCATCCTAATTTTACCTTCGGGTTGATGAATACATTTTAATGATAAATTCAAAGTGATAGATATAAATATTTAATGACAGAAAAATTATAATTTTTGTAAAATATTTAGCAAAAGTAGATAGATGGTAGATGAATAGAAATACAGATATCCAAGTACTATAAGTGAAATTTTAGTGATTTTAATCATTTACTTTTAAGCAGTTGCTTTATGTAAGATTATTAAACTGGGATCAGGGTTGCTCTAGAGATTATCCCCAGCATCCGATAAAGTAAGATTGGCTCATTTATTGGTTAATTTTCAAGTAAGTCAATCTATATCTTTTTTTCTTTCAAAAATATTATGTTTTTTCATCAAAACTGCCAATTTAAACTTTACTAATGGAGAAACAGTAGATTCTAGATTTGTGTGCATGCTAGGTCACTTCAGTCATGTCTGACTCTTCTGACACTATCGACTGTACCCCACCAGGCTCCTCTGTTCGTGGGATTTCCCAGGCAAGAATACTGGAGTACCTAGCCATTCCCTTCTCCAGGGGATTTTCCTGACCCAGGGATCAAACCCAGGTCTCCTGCATTGTAGACAGATTCTTTGCCATCTGAGTCACCAGGGAAGCCTATAAGAGAATCATTGGACCAAAGTTAACACAGGAAAGTTCATTATTATCTTCAGGCAGCTAATCTGGACCAGAAGTCAAGCAATCAAATGTTGTGTCAGATACGGCTCCTACAAATAAAACTGAGTGGCCTGCCACTGAGGGAAAGTGAAAGTCTCTCAGTCGTGTCCGACTCTTTGTGACCCCATGGATGATACAGCCTATGGAACTCTTCAGGCTAGAATACTGGAGTGGGTAGCCTTTCCCTTCTCCAGGGGAACTTCCCAACCCAGGGATCGCACCCAGGTCTCCCGCACTGCAGGTGGATTCTTTACTGAGCTATCAGGGAAGCCCTGATTAGCAACTAAAAGGTCACTTATTAGCTATTAAAATGTTTACCCAAATGTGAGGACCAGATTGCAAATTAGTACAGCTTTTGAGATATATAATTTATATTGTCCAGGATTCTGGGGAAATACTATGAGTTTAAACAGGAGATCAGACTCTTCCTGCAAAATCCCAAAGTTAGCAAATAAGATTTAAAATCCAATGAGCTAGTGTCTCCCAAAGCTTTTTCCTGTTGTTTTTAAGTCACTAAGTCATGTCTGACTCTTTGAGACCCCATGGACTGCAGCACACCAGGCTTCCCTGTCCTTCACTGTCTCCTGGAATTTGCTCAAACTCATGTCCATTGAGTCAATGATGCCAACCCACCATCACATCCTCTGTTGTCCCCTTCTCCTCCTGCTTTCAATCTTTCCCAGCATCAGGGTCTTTCCCAATGAGTCAGTTCTTTGCATTAGGTGGCCAAAATTTGAAGCTTCAGCATCAGTCCTTCCAATAAATATTCAGGACTGATTTCCTTTAGGATTGACTCATTTGACCTCCTTGCAGTCCAAGAGACTCTGAAGAATCTTCTCCAACACCACAGTTCAAAAGCATCAATTCTTAGGTGCTGAGTCTTCTTAATGGTCTAACTCTCACATCTGTACAAGCTAGAAAATCCATAGCTTTGACTATATGGACCTTTGTTGGCAAGGTGATGTCTCTGCTTTTTGATACACTGCCTAGGTTTGCCATAGCTTTTCTTCCAAGGAGCAAGCATCTTTTAATTTCTTGACTGCAGTCACCACCTGTAGTGATTTTGGAGCCCAGAGCTTGAGTTTAGGACAAAGGGAAGCCTCAGTTTAATCTTTGACTCCACTAAGAACCAAGTCACCATCTGGACATCACTTATCCTCTCTGCTACAGTTTCTTCAAATCAAGCAGAGGTACAATAATGTCTATTTCAAAAATTTGCTGGAAAGAAGAAAAGTTATGAGCACATAGCATAATGCTATTGTACTGAAAAAATTTTTAAAAAGTAACTCCCTATATGCTCTTGAAAAAGAATGTCCCTAAATTTGAGAAATATTTTATATCTAGACTTAAATGTGGATTTCTCTGGTAATGAATACATTTCTGGTGGTGTCAGAGAGCTCTTGGCAGGTTGACACACCATTCCACTGCTTTATCACAATGTGAAAAACACTAGATGCACAAAATTAAAGTTCAGGTTAATCAAAATATTGCTTGACAAAGCAAATAATTGAATTGCACTTGCTGTGCGCTGTGGTAGACGGTAATTAACATGCAGCATCTCCAACATTTGAGCACAACTTCCAATTTTCATTTTAACATCATAGAATGCTGTCTACACATTTTTTAATGGTGCCCATGATAATAATATATTCTCTTTTTAATCATATTCCACGTTGCAAGAAATGAAGCTTGCAATTTTCCCAGGTGCTTACCAAATGACTACAGCAAGCTAATTCCATCCCCCAAGTTAAGAGTTTCAATAGAGCGCACATTAACAGCCTGCTTCTGTTCTTCCTGGACAACAGAAGGTAAGTTAATATGTGCCTCAATTATATCCAGTTTGTGCATTTATAGCACCCTGAGGGCAGCAGTAAGAAAGCTCTAAATGTACTTATCCTGCTTTTTTAATGCTCTACTCCATTACAGTAGAGTAACACTGAAAAAGTGAAAAGGAAGCAAAGTGAAAGAAATATAAGAAAGGTACTGAAGAAATAAATAGGAGAAAAGCATTATTTAATGGGGAATCAATAAGAAATGCAAATCGAAAGTCATTATTTTAAAACTTTTTAAAGTTTTATCTGTATTGATGTACATATGGGTGAAGGAAATTCATATACACATGCCCTATTCTATATGCATTTTATTTTTGCAAAACTTTGTTTAGTTTGAATTACAAAACGATCAAGAATATCTTATTTGTCAAGAATAGTCTATAAATCAAATCACACAAGAAAGATTTATAGTCTCTACAGGGAGATAGACATTGTTATACCTATAATTTGTGCAGGCCAATCCATCAATCCCTTTAAATTCAAGACAAACCTGCTTTCCTCCACTTCTTAATAACCTTAAGTAGTTAGCTTGATTTGCAATATGTAATTTGAATTTATAATGTACGGCTCCAAGATATTTAAAACACTGTCCCACATATGTGTATGAGTTACCAATTTATAGGCATATGAGATAGTGATTTAAAACTCAGAAATCACAAATTAGGCACAACATTTACTCTATTTTTCTTTCAGCATTCAATGGTATGTGGCCTCATTGCCAAGGTGAAATCTCAAAACAGTGTAGAGAGAAGGATAAAGTAAGTAATGCATATTTTGATTTTTTCTGCTTTCAGTATGTAGCATGATAGAAGATAAAATTTAAATGTGGCTCACATTTAAACACACTGTTAATGTAAACCTTTACACATCTATGTAAAAAATCATGGATAGTTGACAAAAGATTTTCTAGGTTACAGATATATATATTCCATATATCAAACTTTGATTACTATATTTCCATTATTATCTTTCTAAGATATTAAAAATAAGATCATTTGCCCAAGATAACAGTTTACACATTAATTTTTAATTTTTATTATGACCATGGGAAAAATGAGAAATAAGAAATATTAATCCAAGTAACTAGCATTTAAATCATTCTACTGCTGACAACACTTGCCTGGGTTTCCTCTTTCACGTTTATTTGATTTAAACTGACATCATCTGATAACTCTCTTTTCTGTTACCTTAAGGACATCTTCCAATTGTGATGTTGAGTAGCAGTGAGGAAAAACTATCCCTCCTCATTTTGTTGATGCACTCAGCGCTTGTTACTTATTACCTTTGAAATTCTATTGACCTGAGCAGCTCTCCAGGTTGCAGTGGGCAACACACTGAAAATATGTCCAATACACTTGAGAGGAGAGATCACTTCGCGGTTCCCAGTAGATACGGAGCCAAGTTGTAAAGCATATAAGGAAGAGAACTGCCAGGTTGCTGGAGAACTTAAAGTCAACTTTCGTCTCTTCAATCAATTTTCATGCATGCTAAAAAACTGTCCTTTCTAAATTACAGTGTATAGTGTTAGTTGCTCAGTCGTGTCCAACTCTTTGCGACCCCCATGGACAGTATCCCACTAGGCTCCTCTGTGCATGTGATTTCTCCGGCAAGAATACTGGAGTGGGTTGCCATTCCCTTCTCCTGGAATTTTCAACATGGTTAATTGCACCCTTGTTAAAATTTTTTCATGGCTAGTCATAACATTAAAGCAAAGACCAAACATGGGCTTCTGAGGCAGCTGAGATGCTAAAGAATCCGCCTGCAATGCAGGACACCTGAGTTCAATCCCTGAGTCAGGAAGATCTCTTGGAGAAAGGAATGGCAAACCCACTCCAGGATTCTTGCCTGGAGAATCCCATGGACAGAGGAACCTAGCAGGTTATAGTCCATGGGGTCGCAAAATGTCAGACATAGTGACTGAACAACAGCAAACAGCTTTCTCTGGAGAAAAGCCCTTCATATTGCTGTTGAATACAAAGGGGGAGTTGGTTACCAATGAAGAAACTTAACTTTCCATCACGAAGCCTTGAACTCTGACCACAAATGCAATATATTAATGAGAAACCTTTACTGATTTAAAAATAATTTCATGGCACAGAAGTATGAACTCCTAGAAGCGTAAATCTAAGGAAAATTATACATATACATAACAAGTGTGCACAAACATGCAATACCAAAAAATTTGTGAGTATACAAAAATTAAGCAAATCAAGTATTTCCCCCCCCATACCACTAGTTTTGTTTCTAACCATATCTGTGTGTAAGAACTATAATTTAACTGAGTTAAAAGAGGATGAAGAGAGGAAGAAAATGAAGCACTATATAACGTATTAGCAAAAGAGCTATGCTTTCTGAGGGGAAAAATGTCTTCTATCATATTTCAATCCTCTTTTTCCAGTTGCCAGCTAGTTGGGGATGAAGGGGAAAAAAGAAAGCAAAACCACTAAACTTTCCACACAGTCATCAGTAATAGTCAATCTTGGCCATACTGTTAACCTTGTATTTATCTTACTTCCTCTGTGAGGTTTGAATCTTTCCTTTTGATATCACAATAATTTCTAATCTTATAGTAATATATAATGATGACAATGTGAAGAATGAATAAAAATAGAGCATAAGGAAGTTCTAAATGGAATGATTTTTCAAAGTTTCCTAGGAGACACCAGAACCAGGTCTTTAAAACAGCACTTTGTAATGTCGAAAATAGTTTTTTTTCACACAAGTTTTGCTATGGAGTGGCATTAAAAAACAAATTAAAAATGTATGCCAAGCTAAAAATCCTTTTGAATAGTAACTATGTCACTTAAGTGTGCCAGCGCCTCAATCTACTTGTCAGCAGAAAGCAAAACCAAACCAAACAAAATGTGTCCTAAGTCTTGTCTCTTGATTTCTGCTTCAGGGACTTAGGAAATAATTGCTAACTTTTAAGGCTATGTGCCATTTTCAGACAATGAATTTTTTAACTGGACAAATCCATTCTAAAAAAGTTAATAATGATTTTGACACAACTAGATTTCTGCTACTGTTATACTCTGTTATACTGAATATATTGCTACTGTTTATATATATATATATATATATGTATATACATATATATATATTTCTACTACTGTAGATTTAATATGGACCTACATTTCTATTTAGCTGTTTTACTGTTATTCTGCTGCTGTCCATATTATCAGAATTATCAGAATAAACAACTAGAAATCTAAGTCATCATCTCCACTCCAAATGACTCAATGGGATGATATGCTTCTGGAAAATGTCTTAATATTAGAACCCCAGCAGAGGAGACATCAAATTCTTCAGTAGAACTGTAGCTATGACTCTATCAATAATCCATGGCACTTTTGTATTCCCGTCTGAGGCTGTTATACAGTTTTGGATGACAGCCTACTTCAACTTCATCATATGATCTGCCGGGACAGAAACTCATAACTGACTTTCAACACAGAGCTTTCATATAAAAGCAATAACCACAGCCCAGGAGTATTGGGAGGGGTCAGAAGAGTGCCCTGGTGAACAGGAAAATTTGGGGAAAAGCAGTTTGACACAAAGCGACAAAAACAAGCCCAGAAGGATGGCTCCTTAAATGTTAAAGGCAGGAAAGAAATGAGCATCTTTGAAAGACAGGCATTTGGATAGTTTTTTTCTATTGTGTTCTTTTAGGAGCTGTGGCTGTAGGTTTTAAATTGCTCTGTACAATTTCCACACGTACACAGTCTCCAAAGAAGAATGAGATCAAAAATTCTCCTGTGAAAGCGCCTCCCGCCAGATCAGTGGGTCTATTGTTTACAAACACTCCATATCCTGAATCAACTTCTCAAAATTACACTTCATTGTTTTCAAAAATCTCTCCAGAGAATCAATATGGGTGTGGTTAAGAACCTATTTGCTGGGTGGTTTGTAGGAGTCATGAGGGCTGATTGTTAAAACTTCAGTAATTTTGTGAACTAGTTATTAAACACAGACATTATTGAAAATTACATTACATAAATTTACAATTAAATAAATTATACTAAAACATAGGTCATATGCAAAAACATCACTCAAAATTTTTTAAGCACATTTTACTATTAACTATACTCTTGAAGTTATCTATGTCTCTGTGTCTGTGACATAGAAATGCTATAAAATTATTTGCTACCAGGCATCTTTTCAGGTTTCCCTTGTGGCTCAGACAATAAAGAACCTATCTGCCTGCAATGTGGGAGACCTGGGTTCGATCCCTAGGTTGGGAAGATCCCCTGGCAACCCACTCCAGTAGTCTCGCCTGGAGAATCCCCATGGACAGGGGAGCCTGGTGGCTACAGTCTATGGGGTCGCACAGAGTCGGACACGACTGAGCGACTAAGTACAGCTCTGTGCCTAGCAAAATCTAACTGCTCTGTCAGTAGTTTCAAATCGGTCAAAGTGGAAGTATGTCTATAACAAAGACCGTGTGGGACCTTCCTGGGACAGGCCTTCCCCCATGTTCTCCGCTTTAGCCCCTCTCTGAAGTACCTAGATGATACTATTTGATGCACATGTCCTGAGCTGGATGTTAAAAACCTCCCACTAAATGGAAGATGTTAACTACTTGATGACCACGAGCATACAGCCGTAGGCCTCCTGGAGCCTAAGGACTGAGAATGTTAACACCCCCCCATCCCTGAACCCCGCCCTGCTCCCTCACAACAGCCAATCAGAGATCCCCTACCCTCCCCAGAACCCCGCCCTGCTCCCTCACAACAGCCAATCAGAGACTTCTGCACCAGCTGATCACAGACCCTGAAGCCCACCTGCCTCTGCTGGCTTTTAAAAGTGTTTTGCCGAAACACTGTGGGAAGCTCAGGGCTTTATAGTGCATGAGCCAGCTGTCTCCTTGCATGGCCCTACAATAAACCTTTCTCTGCTCAACGTTTGTGTTAGGTCTCACTGTGCATGCCTACATGCTTAGTTGTGTCCTACTCTTTGCGATCCTTTGGACTGTAGCCAACCAGGTTCCTCTGTCCATGAGAATTTCCAGGTGAGATCACTGGAGTGGGTTACCGTTTCCTTCTTCAGTGCAGTGGATCTTCCCGATCCAGTGATCGAATCTGCATTGTACATAGGGCACCGGAACTTGTGTTAACGTCTGCACCATTGCAATCAGCAGATGCTACAACTCGGAACTCCACTTCTCACTAGGAGAGGTGGTTGGTTTACCAGCTTATCACTGTCTTACAGTGTTCTATGTTATCAACACCAGGCTTCACATTTGCAAAGAGAAACTTTATATCTGCCACTATACATCTTTATTGAAATATAACTGAATATTTTAATCACTCCTTTTAAACGCTGTTAGAGATTTTAAAAAAAATGATTACTATAAAACTCTCAAGGTTTTCATTAAACTTAGCAATCATGATTATCAATTCATTACAGAAGAGCAAAATGGTAAATTGTTAAAACAATTTCAAAGTAAAATGTCTTTTAAAAAATAGTACCATCTTTTAAGTTTAAAATACAGTTGTCTTCAGTATCCACAAAGGATTGAGTCTGGGACCCCTGCAGATAACAAATTTGTGGATGCTCAAGTTAGTTAAAATGGTGTAACATTTGCTTGTAACTGTGATTGAAAAATGTTGCTTGTCATACCAATAAACAAAGGATGTGGCACCCATCAGGTCACTACAGCTACCCACTTACAATAACTGGTAACTGTTTTACAAGTTTTGGGGTTTACCTGAACTCACATCCATGTGAATAACTATCAACTTGAGGAAATAAACGATAGCATCTGTGAGGCACTGACTCTTATGTTTTGGAGAAAGGAATGAAGATGCGCCTTTGAGCTTAGCACCGCTCTGTCACCTCACTCCGGCTGTGCAGCTACAGACTTCACTGTCCTTGGGCGGCAGGAGGAGCCACGTGGACCAGGCTGGAGAAGAGACGCAGATTAGCTAGATGTGCTAGAGCATCAGCAAGGTTTTGAAAGCACAGCTCGAGTAATTTTGGCAAAAGACTATGGAATCTATATGAAACAGAAATGGGGGCTCACCTCAATAACATGTACACATTCAAGCTCTAAACTTGAAGAATTTAATGAATAAGCTTTAATTCAAATCTAAAGGGCAGCTTTCTCAAAAGCTGAGAAATAATTTGGACTAGTGTTAAAGAATGGCTGGTCCTGAAAAGGACCTTAAGAAAGGTTTACATCAAGCCTAAGTTTCTCAGAAAGATAAATGTTTATCCATCCAAGTTCTGTGGCATCTATTCTACCTTGAAATATCTCAAGAAATAGCCCATTTGACATTTGTTACTAATCTAGTATATGGTTTAATGATTGCCATAAATCACTCGGTGGACATGGGTTTGAGCAAGCTCCAGGAGTTGGTGATGGAGAGGGAAGCCTAGTGGGCTTCAGTCCATGGGGTTGCAAAGAGTCAGACATGACTGAGTGACTGAACTGATAAATCACTTTATGTTTTAGAATTTCTCCTTTAGTGCAGTTATATCCACATATGTTATATGAATTGTCATTATTAAAATATGAATTAGCCCTTAACCATTATGTAAATGTAGACTATTGGCACTGATTAAGCTTCAGTAAAGAAACATGAAACTATAGAACTCAGATTTTTTATAATGTTTTTCAGAGCTGAAAAATCACAGTTGTTTACTTGATTAGAGTATAAAAGTACTTAATACTAGAGCTAGAAACATTTTTTCTGTTTGTATAATTTACATACTGCTTATATTTTAAATGTATACATCATAACTATATTCCTGACAGTTAAATAAAATATTGCATCTACAGTGTTTGTTAAAAAGTTATTACATTCAAACTGAAAAATGACAATGATTTAAAATATGTTTTGCTAGGCCAAATGCTTTGTATAAGTGATCACTAAAAAAATAAAGAATGGCTATAAAAGTAGGTAGTGACAATTATTGCTTGAATGTTCATACATTTTTCTTTTGTCTAAATAAGCTATACTCTTCCATTACTTGAAAAACAAACCAGCTGCCTGGCTAATTATATATATATACATATATAAACACACTGAATTTTAAAAGCATTTTTTCCAAAATGCAAGTTTCAGGTTATTAAAATCCTTTGTGAATGTCAGACTAAAAAGATACAGCTAATTCTTTCTGAGTTCTATGGGGAATGTATATTTGTGTGTTTGTTGGTGAGTTTTTCTAGTTATAATAGGATGTTTCTCATTCACATTTTAAGTTACTACATAAATATTTGGGAATCTAACAGATATAATTAGGTAGAACTAATTGCTTAGGTAGAAACAGCTACGAGGAATTCTTTACTGAAATACCTGTTTCTTTCTTCACTCTGCTGGATAAAGGAATTTAATTGAAATTAATTAACTAACCAATTTGTTTATTGGAGAGAGGGCACACTGCATGACCTGTGGGAACTTCAGTTCCCCAACCAGGGACTGAATCTGGGGGACCAGCAGTAAATGTGCAGAGTCCTAACCAATAGGCCACCAGGAACTTCTATTAATTAAGTAAATCTATCAAATTGAGTTTAGTGGATATTGCATGTGTGTAAGCGTGTATGTTAAGTTGCTTCCGTCATGTCCACCTCTTTGCAACCCTATGGACTGTAGCTCACCAGGCTCCTCTGTCCATGGGATTCTCCGTGTAAGAATACTGGAGTGGTTGTCATGCCCTCTTCCAGGGAATCTTCCCCACCCAGGGATCTTAGAACCCACCAAGGATAGAACCCACATCTCTTGTTTCTTGAATTGGCAGGTGGGTTCTTTACCACTAGCACCACCTGTGAAACCCAGATATTACTTTATAACCCCCAAATGTTTTCTATCTCATGACCCCAGGTGAAAGTGTCAAGAGAAAGGAACTATCCCTTACTTCCATTTACTTGACAGCTTTTCATTACAGCCATCATAGCAATCATATATCTATTTTTACAAATGTTGTGTCTATACTGTAGCTATAAAAAGAAAAGATAATTCTTTATTTATTTATTTTTTTATTAGTTGGAGGCTAATTACTTCACAACATTTCAGTGGGTTTTGTCATACATTGATATGAATCAGCCATGGAGTTACATGTATTCCCCATCCCGATCCCCCCTCCCACCTCCCTCTCCACCCGATTCCTCTGGGTCTTCCCAGTGCACCAGGCCCGAGCACTTGTCTCATGCATCCCACCTGGGCTGGTGATCTGTTTCACTATAGATAATATACATGTTGTTCTTTCAAAACATCCCACCCTCACCTTCTCCCACAGAGTTCAAAAGTCTATTCTGTACTTCTGTGTCTCTTTTTCTGTTTTGCATATAGGGTTATCATTACCATCTTTCTAAATTCCATATATATGTGTTAGTATGCTATAATGTTCTTTATCTTTCTGCCTTACTTCACTCTGTATAATGGGCTCCAGATAATTCTTTAGAAATAAAGAAATAAATTATATTTTTAAAATGTTACATGGTAAAAAGTTATATCAGCTTCCTATTAAAAATGTTTTTTCCATAATTCACACTTATAACTGTTCAAGCTCCCATTTTCCAGAAAAAGTTCCTGAAATTAAGGAGACTAATAGGGCTAAAACCTCTTTGAAGAAAAAAATAATAAATAATAAAGCTAACACACTTGTAAGAAATTGCAAATCCCTTAACCCTCAGTCTAATTTATTTTTCCTTTAAGATGTTAATCTGTTTGGTTAAATATACCAAAAAAATGTAAATTGGTGGCTGTTTGTAAATCACGGTTAAGAAAGAAGGTAAGTAAAAAATGAATAAAATAATGACATCCTCAGCAGAATCAGTGTAGATCTGTAAAATTGTACTGGACCTAGATTGGAGCAGTGATCAAGAAAGAAACTGGGGGATTTAATAAAAACTCTCCTTATTCATTTCACTCTAGCTGAAGGAAATACAGTCCAGGGCTTGAGGAGAAGAATGAATGAAGAACATGTCCATCTTCACTTCTGTGTTGTTTCGTCTCATGTGAAATCACAGTATGAACAAACAGAAAAATCAGTCTCTCAGAAACAGAAGGCAATTTAAATGCTGTGGTTAAAGAAAGTAAAAGGAAGATTCAACTCACAATCTACTGGTTTTGAATAACTTTGAAATTCTGCGAGTAGTTTCTTGAGTGTGAACAACCTCAGAGGCTGCAGACAAAGAAGACAGCTTGGTGGCAGATCAGTGACTGTGGGAGCCCTAAAGACTTGCTTATGCTCACTCTGTTTGATTTATGGCTTTAAATAGGTATTTCATTGTCTAAGATCTTCTAAAGATTTACATGTATTTAAATGGTCATAATTATGCTTTAACTAATTTGATTAAAAATTGGTTCATACCACTCAGTATTTCAGGATACACAAATAAGTATCTGCAGTTAATGTTTCCTTTGCCATGCTTCCAAAAAAATTGCATATATTGGTGATTATCCTGAGAGTACTGACTACTTAAGGATAAAAAGAGAGTAATTTTTTCATTCGTTTATTTGTAAGTGAAGTAAGTGAAAATGAATTTATATCTACATTAACAAACAGCTGTTGGGTAGCAAAGAGGAATGCTTGTTTGTTTAAAATATTGTCTTCTAGCCATTGTGGGTTTTCCATTTGTGTATATAATCAAGCTGTAACAAACCAGTAAATAGTCCCTCACTGAATGAGGCTAAAAGATTCCTATGGCTACATTTTTGTGTTCATTAAAGACCGGTCTCTACAAGGGGCTTCCCTGATGGCTCACCGGCAAAGATCCTGCCTGCAATGCAGGACACACAGCAGACGCAGGTTTGATCCCTGGGTGGAAAAGATCCCCTGGAGAAGGGAATGGCAACCCATTCCAGTATTCTTGCCTGGAAAATTCCATGGACAGAGGAGCCTGGCGGGCTGCCGTCCATTGGGTAGAGTCAGACAGAAATGAGGCGACTTTACAAACTCACATACATCATATATATTCATATATATTTTAAACATATAAATATATATATTTATGAATATCTATATAAATTAATTCTGAATAGATACCAATATGTAAATATAGAGTGAGATATTTAATAAATGTAAGCCTCCATTCTGTCAGTGCTAGAATAAAATTATGGCTTTCTTAAAACACATATTTTGGTAACAACTCCATCTTAAATAAATAGAAAGCCTAAGGAAACAACTCATGATCTTCTTGAGAAGCTTTTCCTATCATCTACCATTCCTTCTCACAGCAATCACATATCAAAATTCAGTGCACAATTATATACCTAGATTCTTAGGAACAGGGATAAACTCATATGAATGCACACACCTAGCATGCTGCTCTTGGCCTTCTACATACCACTCCCCACTAAAAGGAACCAGAAATTCTTGGAAAAATAAGCATTTCGAAAGCTGGCACAAAGAAGGTTCAAGAGGAGACTCCTATCAATTAAAAAATAAGGAAATGCTGAAAGAATGAAGGCAGCATGTAAAACTGACACCCAAAACCAGCTTGACCATATCTCCTAAAATCTGAACATCCAAATATATAATAATAACTTTATTATGCTTGATGAATAAAATAAGAATCTGAGTCCATATTGATCTAAAGAGATTGACAGTTTCCTAAGAACTGGAATATTAACAGCATGTTACATTACCTCCCCATAAAATACTTTTTTAATTTATGAAGGGAAAAGAGTAACTTCACAGCAAAGGCACTTTACAGATATCATTGTAATCAAATCATCAATGTGACTTCAGTAAGTAATGGTACAGAAGGATATCATATCCTGAAAAGGCCATGGTATCATTCATACCCTGTGATGTTCCTGCCTGTACATAACCTGAATCTAATCATGAGAACACATTTGAGAAACCCAAAAGGTATGACATTCTAAAAAAAAAATAGCTGGCCTCTAATCTTTAAAGTGCCAAGGTCAGAAAGGTCAAAAAGATGAAAGGACGATGAGGGATCTATCCAAACCAAAGGAATCGCTAGCCCATATTCTCATAAAACTGAGAACATAAGGAAAACTCTACATGTTTTCAAAAGAAAACAACAATAACAACAGCAATAATAAATAAAACAAAGAACCAAAACATACAGAGAGGTGTCGGACTTCCCAAGAACAACACGGTGTGCTAAAAATCATGGAATAAATCCCCATGTTTGAATGAGAAGAATATAAATAATCTACAATTGCCTGTTCAGCCGCAGAATGAATCCAATATCACTACTGAATGCAATTTTTCAGCTGTCCACCAAGGAGAGTATGTACACATGATTTTTCTAAGGTAGTTTATTGCAAACACGGCAGAGCAAAAATGAAGCATTTTGTGAATATGCTCAGTCGTGTCAGACTCTCTGCGGCCCCACGGACTGTAGCACACCAGGCTCCTCTGTCGATGGGAGGAAGTGTTCCAGGCAAGAATACTGGACTGGGCTGCCATATCCTATTTCAGGGGATCTTTCCCACCCAGGGATCAAACTGTGTCTCTTATGTCTCCTGCATCGGCAGGCAGGTTCTTTACCTCTGAGCCACCTGGAAAGGCCATATAATATAATCACCAATATTTCACATCAATCAAAGGTATCAATGGAAAAGAGGAAAAGTGTGAACCCCAAGAAACAATTGAAAAAATATGCAGAACGCAGTGAAGGGAAGTTCAAAGGTAACAGCTAAGTACAGGGCTCTAGGGTAATAATCCATCTGGAGACAGGGTAAATCGGATCACAAAAGTTCATTGTTAAAGTTTCTAGGTTGGGTCACAAAAGATCATTGCCAAATTTTCAAGAACTTGGGAAGAGTCAGATTTTAAAACATTAATAGCTTAAAATTGGCTCTAGGCAAACACCCTGAAAGAGGGCTTCCTTCTTACCCCACTGCTGGCAAACCCTGCCCATTGTTAAATGTTTGCCATCACCCCTCCGAGTAATGTTTTGTTTAAGATAGGTATAAACCAGTATCAGTATCAGTTCAGTCGCTCAGTCGTGTCTGACTCTTTGCGACCCCATGAATCGCAGCACGCCAGGCCTCCCTGTCCATCACCAACTCCCGGAGTTTACTCAAACCCATGTCCATCGAGTCGGTGATGCCATCCAGCCATCTTATCCTCTGTCATCCCCTTCTCCTCCTGCCCACAATCCCTCCCAGCATCAGGGTCTTTTCCAATGAGTCAACTCTTCGCATGAGGTGGCCAAAGTACTGGAGTTTCAGCTTCAGCATCAGTCCTTCCAATGAACACCCAGGACTGATCTCCTTTAGGATGGACTGGTTGGATCTCCTTGCAGTCCAAGGGACTCTCAAGAGTCTTCTCCAACACCACAGTTCAAAACCATCAATTCTTTGGCACTCAGCTTTCTTCACCGTCCAACTGTCACATCCATACATGACCACTGGAAAAACCATAGCCTTGACAAGATGGACCTTTGTTGCCAAAGTAATGTCTCTGCTTTTTAATATGCTATCTAGGTTGGTCATAACTTTCCTTCCAAGAGTAAGTGTCTTTTAATTTCATGGCTGCAGTCACCATCTGCAGTGATTTTGGAGCCCAAAAAATTAAAGTCTGACACTGTTTCCACTGTCTCCCCATCTATCTCCCATGAAGTGATGGGACTGGAAGCCATGATCTTAGTTTTCTGAATGTTAAGCTTTAAGCCAACTTTTTCACTCTCCTCTTTCACTTTCATCAAGAGGCTTTTTAATTCCTCTTCACTTTCTGCCATAAGGGTGATGTCATCTGCATATCTGAGGTTATTGATATTTCTCCTGGCAATCTTGATTCCAGCTTGTGCTTCTTCCAGCCCAGCGTTTCTCATGATGTATTCTGCATGTAAGTTAAATAAGCAGGGTGACAATATACAGCCTTGGCGTACTCCTTTCAATATTTGGAACCAGTCTGTTGTTCCATGTCCAGTTCTAACTGTTGCTTCTTGACCTGCATACAGGTTTCTCAAGAGGCAGGTCAGGTGGTCTGGTATTCCCATCTCTTTCAGAATTTTCCACTGTTTATTGTGATCCACATAGTCGAAGGCTTTGGCGTAGTCAATAAAGCAGAAATAGATGTTTTTCTGGAACTCTCTTGCTTTTTCGATGATCCAGCAGATGTTGGCAATTTGATCTCTGGTTCCTCTACCTTTTCTAAAACCAGCTTTCAACAAGAGATTAGCCCAAAGCAAAATGGTGAAGTTGGATCTGTATTTGCATCTCCTCCTTTCCTTTACATCTGCCCAATCAGAGGCAAAACTAATATTTGTAGATTTCATTGACCTTTAATTAATTTTTAAATCCAAATAATACCGATGAACTTCCGTTGATTAACTTTTCTCTTTCATGAATGCATCCTAAGTCACTTCAGTTGAGTCTGACTCTTTGCAACACTATGGACTGTAGCCCACCAGGCTCCTCTCTCCATGGGATTTTCCGGCAAGAATACTAGAGTGGGTTGGTATTTCCTTCTCCAGGGGATCTTTCTGACCCAGGGATCAAACCTGCATCTTTTATGGCTCCTGTGTTGGTAGGTGGGTTCTTTAACACTAGTGCCACCTGGAAAGCTCAAATTTTCTCTTAGCCTCCCCTAAAGCCCTATAGCTAGCAATAGCCCAATCTGATTTTAACTTTCAATGCGTTTCCTCAAATGCTGTTGCCTTAGTGAATTTGATGGTTTTCCACACCCAGTTTTAATCTTCCTAACTGCTTTTGAAAATGAACATGGTTAGCCCCCATGTATTTGTGTTTTTTACAGGTTTTTTCCTGTAATTGATATTGTATCTTATGTCCCAGGAATCCCACTCCTAGGTATACATGTGTACATAGCATCACTGACTCAATAGGCATGAATTTGAGCAAACTCCAGGGGACAGTGGAGGACAGAGGAGCCTGGTGCGTTGCAGTCCATGGGTTCACAAAGACTTGGACATGACTTAGCAACAGAAAGACAGAAACAAGAAATACAACATGTAAAACCTTGTTCATGGTTGCATTATCCCTAATAGTCAAAATTTGGAAAGAACCAAGTGCCATCAACAGTAGAATGGGCAAATTAATTGTCATATATCCACACAGTGGGATATAAAGTCCTCAGTTGCTCAGTCATGTCTGACTCTGCGATCCCATGGACTATAGCCCACCTGGCTCCTCTGTCCATGGAATTTTCCAGGCAAGTATACTGGAATGGGTTGCCATTTCCTACTTCAGGGTATCTTCCCCTCCCAGGGATTAAACCCGTGTCTCTTGCATCTCCTGCACTGACAGGCAGATTCTTCACCACTAGCATCACCTGGGAAGTCCAGAATATAGTAGATCAATGAAAATGAATAAAATGCAGCTATATGCAACAACAAGCATGAGCGTTAAACATGAACTTTTGAGTGGATGAAATCGGACACAAAGAATACATTTCATATGATTCCATTTATGTAAAATACTAAAGCAGACAGCGAGCTTCCAGGTTAGTGAACACGTGGAGGTGCTGGAGGCGTGGCTCAGAGGGGGCGCGGACGCTCAGTCCCTGGGCCGTGCCTCGTGTCTCTTCCATCCAGCTGTTCTTGAATTTCACTCTTTGATAATAAACTGGTAACCTGGTAAGTAAAAATTAAATAGGCAAATGGAAAAAAAAAAAATGCTCAGTTACTTGCTCTTTTTTTTTTTCCTTTTCCTTCCTTAAGGCAGCGTTTGCATTTTATCTGGTCACATACTGAACTGTACAATCATTGTAGGGTGCACAATTATCATTGAGAACCATCTAGTGGTTCTCAAGGACCACCAGCATCTTCCCTGTCCTGCCCCCGACCTCCTGGATCAGAAATACTGTGAGTTGGACCCAGTAGTCTGTCCTGTAATAAGCTCCCCAGGGGCATCTGTTGCACATGGAGTTTGAGACCCAGTGCTTCACACTGCGTGATTTGTAAGGACAGAGATTGTGTCTGTTGACTGCTAGAGAGCCTAGAATACACTGGATATGGGATTTTAAAAAAATGGAAAGGATGAATGCATTAATCCTTTTAAAATCTCAATTCTAAAATACTTCGTACAAAAAAGAAGAAACATCTGTAAACTTCTCTTGTGTCTGGAGACCACTCTCCCCAGAAAGGATTGCACATTAGCATGACTTGAATTGATTCCTTTTTAAATCCTCATTTCCTCTGAAACGATATTGGGAGAGACCAGTCAATGTGCTTCCGTTACTGACAGGAAAGTGTTCAGAGTGGAGGAAAGCACAGAAATATTATTTTCACACTGATCCTCTTAGACAAAAAGGATATTTAATCTGCGATGGTTGGTCTCCTCTTTGGAGCCCTGCAGCAGGTTTTTTTTTAAGAAAGATGGAAAAACAGTAAACGGAATTGAGCTTAGGATCCAGACACGAATAGTGAGGGGGAAAAAATCAAAAGGTTTTTTTGAAAGAACTATCTTACAGCAGCTTTAATCTTGGAAGTCTCCCAAACAGCTTACACACAGAGGCCATCAAGCCACAGGTGCGCTTTGCACAAGCAGGTGAGCAAAACAAAGACACTGTCGGGCTTCAGTGAATTCTAGTCCATAATGCAGTCATCCCAAGGTGCCCTTCTGCATCTGGTATATATCTTAGTGCATGTAATTTTTAGCTGGTACATTTCAAGAACATAAAAGATCTCACAGAACCAAACGAGGCTATACCATAGTCAACAGTCTAATGAGGCAGCCCTTGCAATCGTTACTAGCAACATATTGAGGAAGACTTTTGTGTTTATCAAAAGAAAAAGATAAATGGCTTCTGTTTTCATTATTCCTAAATGGATGTTTTAGTTAGTAACCAGTATTGTTCAAACAAGAAATTTTTTAAAGTCTCAAAGCCAAAGGGAAATGGAGAGTTTAATACATACATACTTCATACTTTAATACTTCATACAATGTAACAATTTTAATTGAAAGAATTGAGATGGTGGGGAGTTCTCTGATGGTCTCCTGGTTAAGACTCTGGGCTTGCCCTGCAGGGAGTTGGATTCCTAGACAGGGAACTAAGATCTCACAGACCACGTGGCCAGAAAGAAAAAATTAGGAATTCTATTAACTTTAGATGTAGCAACACTGGTGTGAACAATGACAAGATGGAGGTGTCAATTTTGCCAAGAGGCAAAAGGCAAAATTAAGTTTATATTTCTTAGTTCCCTGCCCTGAGAAGTCCAGCAAAAATCTTGCAGATGCATCTTTGTTACTCAATTATTTAGATGTTTATGTCTTTACACAGATTTAAAAACAGAATCATCTATAGCTATAATGAATTGAAAATAATTATTTTCCAAAATGAAAATTTTAATCTGATCTAATAACTAAGAATCATTTCTTTAATTGCTCTTGAAAGAATCCATTTTTAATTCTAAGAAGTGATGCTACTAGAATGATGAAAAGTTGTCAACATCACTAGAGAAAAAATCTTGGAAAATTCAACAGCTCCAGAGGGTACTGGTTTGGATTTTAATATATGTCCCAATAAAAATATTTACCAACTATATCTATTTTCTATCATTGCCATAACCAATTATCACAAATCAAGTGGCTTCAACCACACACATCTATCATCTTATAGTCTACGTTCAGAACCATACATGAATCTCCTTGGCTAAAACCTAGGTTCTCCAGGGCTGCTTTCCTTTGTTATGCAGGTTCAAGGGTAGAATTCCTTTCCCCTCCCCTTTCCAAATTCTGGAGACTGACACTCCTTGACCTGAAGTCCTTGTCCTCCGTCTTCTAGCTAGCTTCTCACCCCTTGTCTCATACCACATTTCTTTCTGAGTCTTCATTTTCCTCTCACATTTTTGCAAATTTAAAAGCTCCTGTCCTGACACTAAGCACCACCCCCTGAATGCTCCCAGCCAATCTTCCTGTTTTCAAGTCAGCTAAGCATGGCTGAGTGATCTAAGGTGCTGGATTAAGGCTCTAGTCTCTTCAGGGTCAGGGGTTCGAATCTCACTGCTGCCAAGTGATCTGGGAGGGCTTCCTTGGTGGCTCAGACGGTTTAGAGACCACCTGCAATGCAGGAGACCTGGGTTCGATCCCTGGGTCGGGAAGATCCCCTGGAGAAAGAAATGGCAACCCACTCCAGTATTCTTGTCTGGAGAATCCCATGGACAGAGGAGCCTGGGGGGCTACAGTTCACAGGGGTCACAAAGAGAAGGACACAACTGAGCAACTAACACTTTCACATTTCACATTACATATGCAACCTTAATTCCCACTCACCAAGCAACATGGTGCCTTCCAGGGTGTGAAGATAAGGATGGGGATGTCTTCCGGGGTTCTTGCTCTGCATGTCACACCAAATATCCAGGGATTTTACGAAAATATTCACTTCTTAATAGATGTTTTACAACAATTCCCTTAAAAACAATAATCTGTAAAAGTAGTTTATTCTTTTATTCCCAGGACATGCTTTGTATGGCCATTGTGTTTGGTAAATACTTTAATACCACTCCCAGCAGGTCTTGAAACTGTGGTCTTTGTGCCCATGGCCAAAGACATTGCACATAAATAATAAATTCCAGTGTTGCAGTTGAATGCAGTTCACAAGTTAAAATAAACTGTTTTCATTATTTTTCATCATTTCTTGTAGAGTTTTTTCAGTGTAGTATAGAAAAAAGCAGTATCATATCATGAAATTCTCTGTAACCATTTATGAGGAGTGTTTAAACTTTTCTTTATGTAAAAAGGTAAAACAAGTCGTTGCATTTTACAGTGAAGATAAACATAGTCAGGAAATAAAAATGTCAAGACAGTATTGTAACTTTTAATACAGTTTAATGACCTTCTAAATTATCCACCTACCTCCCGCTACTCAAATAGTATCCTTCATGCTACAGCTATCTGCAGACAGATGCCCAACAGTTGTGAAGCTCTGCAGGAGACACAGGAGACCCAGGTTCAATCCCTGGAGGAGGAAATAGCAACCCACTCCAGTACTCTTGCCTGGAGAATCCCATGGACAGAGGAGCCTGGCGGACTACAGCCCATGGGGTTGCAAAGAGTCAGACAGCACTGAGGCACACACACATACGCAGGGTCACACTGTCACACAGTCAGTAGTCCCCCATTTCCCTCAGGACGAGACTGTGTACCTTGTTGGAGATGCATACTGTCCTTCACCATGGGTCCAGTGTACCTGCCCAGACCTATCTCCTGCACCTGAGCCCCTCTCTTGTGAAAGAGATGCCCCCTGCCCTCTATTTCTACTGCACGCTTCCCTCCCCAAACCGTCCTACCTGCCCTGTCCCTTCTGTTCTCTGCTCTGAGGTTCATCTAAGTTTTGAAGAAATACTAATAAAAACCCACATTCCCCAAAAGTCATCTCTGGGCCACACAGCTAGAAGTGACATTTTCAAATCTGAAACGATGTCTGCAAAATGATGATGCTATATACTCATCAATCTCGAGAAAGTTTCTAAAGATAGTATTTTTTTATTCAAGTATAGTTGATTTACAATGTTGTGTTCATTTCAGGTGTGTGGGTAAGTGATTCATATATATGTATGTATGTGTGCGTGTATATATATATATATGTTATTATATATATATGATATATATAATATATATAATATATTTATACATATAATATATAAATATATATTTATTTACATATAATACATTATATATAATGTATATGATATATAATATAATTATATATATAATATAATATGTTATTATATATACATGTATATATATATATACGTGTGTGTGTGTATATATATATGCATGTTATTTTTCAGATTCTTTTCCATTATAGGTCACTATAAGATACTCTATAGAGGTCCCCAAGCTATGCAGTAGGTCCTTGTTTTATCTGTTTTGTATATAGCAGTGTGTTTCTGTTAATATCGAAGTCTTAATTTATCCCTCTCCCCCTTTCCCCTTTTGATAACCATACGTTTGTTTTCTATGCCTTCAACTTTCTGTTTTGTAAATAAGTTCATTTGTGTCATTTTTTTAGATACCACACATAAGTGATAGCATATGATATTTATCTTTCATGGTCAAGTCTTTGATATTTTGTCTTCATGTAGCTGTTGATGCTACCATATATTAATTATCAGATTTTACATTTCTAGAAGACCGCAGTCATGTCTGCTAAATCTCTGTCCCCACCATATCACTCAACATGGGGCATTTTCCAATGACATTGTTACTGTACTTTGCTGAGTAGTAGAGGGTCATGGGAAATACCTCTTCTCATTTCCTTCAAAAAAGTTTTTCCCTAATAAAATAATTGGCATTATTACTTCATTGAAAGTTTGTTTTCACACAATTGGACCTCTTTGTTTGGGTATGTTTGGGTAGGAAATACCCATACAATTTTATTTTATCAGTGTTCTCTCTGAACAAATATAATGAGATCAATATTTCTGAAGAAGTAATACATGTAGAAGAGGAAATACCATTGTAAATAAGTCCTTAAGATGGCACCAAGTTTAATGTTATACAGCAATTATACCTTAAAAAGAGAGAGATGGCCCCAAGCTAATGAAATCAACTCCTACCAAATGGGTCCATTATTTGGATAATAAATGTGATATTATTTAGGTCTTAACTCAAAACATTATTAAGCGAAAACCTAGGAGACTGAAGGAGTTTGCATAAAAGCTGGAAGAACCCAACTAAAAATAATCAACTGTACAGCCAGCATTCGGGGACCATTACCAGACAGGGTTATTTGAAAGAGCTTTATTAGCTTTTCATGAGAGCATAAGATATAACTCTTTGCAGCATCGTTCCTTGCTCTTCAATTTGTCAATACTGTAAACACCCGAAGGAAAAGAGCTTATGCAGCTTTTCCCCCAAGAAAACCGGGGCAATGCTACACTGATTTTGAGACCAAAATGTGTCAGTGTTAAGTTCCTTCCTTTCTTACAGCAAGTTTATATTCTCTGTTAAACTTGCGAATTGATATGCATTATATCCTCACAATCTCGTTTTAGAAATACAATTAACTCTGATACTTTTTTTTTTTAAGTTTTCTAACATGGTTCTGTTTTGCATTTGTCATGCTTAGGGGTGACATATGAACAACATTATACCGATGCCATACTACCACTAACAAGATCACCATATAAGATGCCATATATAGCATTATTTATCACAGTGAGAAAAATCCCCAATTCACAAAACCTCAGCTGAGCAAAATGTCCAGGAGGGCAACATTTTAAGCATCAACTCAGTTTAAATGTTCGTATTTGGTAAAAATAACGAAGCAGTTGCATTCCTGTGTTCTGTGACATCCATGAACAGTTGCAAGTGACCTGATTACCTTTAAAAAAAAAATTAAAATACATAAGCATAAAGTTGGCTTCTCTGGCAGCTCTGTGTAAAGAATCTGCCTGCCAGTGCAGGAGACAGGTTCGATCCCTGGGTGGGAAGATCCCTGGAGGAGGAAACGGCAAGTCACGTCAGTATTCTTGCCTAAGATATCCCATAGACAGAGGAGCCTGGTGGGCTACAGTCCATGGGGTTGCAGAAGACACGGACATGATTTAGAGACTAAACAACAGCAAGGCGTGAAGTATGAAGCAAGGCATACTCCATTTATACCTGGTAGGACCCCTATTCTGATCATTGCAAAGGATCCCATGACCTTTTGATCAATTGCCAGGAAATGAGGTATTTGCTTCAGTGAGTGCCCATGTCTCCCTCTAAGTCTACAGACCTCAGAATAACACTGGATTATTAGGAAACCTACATAAAATCATCCTGTCATTCTCTTTGGTTTTATTGTTTGTCCGTACTTACAGCTAAACTGTCAACAAATAGTTTTTCAATAGTGCATAAGTATTACTAAGAAAATATGAGATCCAAAAATAGTAAACAAAACCAAGAAACCTATTATTGCCACTTACTATTGTCTTTTTCCTACACTCGAAGGCATTTAATACTTTTTAATAGTTGAAATCATATTTATCTATGTTCTGATGCCTTGTGTGGATGCAAATAGCAAAAGGATAGAATGATTAACTGCCTGTGATGCTACTAAACCCAAGCTGATCAGTTTTTCTTTTATCTGATTTTCTACAGTTAAATCTGACTAGAATATCATCATGCTAAATTACATTTTATTTTGAGTTACTAGGTGTATTTAACTATTAAATTAATTTTGAATCACATTTTTCAAACAGGCTCAGTGAGGAGAATTTTAAATAGCCATTTTATCAGGTAAATTAAGCAACAGTTTGCATATATAACCAGTTATACATCTCACCCATAACTATGAAAAATAGCCAGCTTAGAATTAATTGGCAACAAATAAACTGCATAACTGTAATTCCCTGTCATTCTTTGAATAGCAAAATCACTTCAAACATAGAAAACTTGAAAAAGGCTTAGATTTAAATGATGGATAATTTCAAGCAAATTTTCTGCTATTCTTTCATTTTTAAAAATCGCTTGACTTAAACATGAATAAAACATCAGCTATGGAAAGGTCAAGGCATCTGTTGCCAGGTCACCAATCACACAATGAATTTATTGCCTGTGATCTGAGTAAACAAACAGGCATTGTCATGGAAGCCAGACCTGAATCAGTTTGTGGTCCTGGTCTTTGAGACCTGTCACCATGCATCAGAATCATTGTCATTTAGCCAGCATTTTCCTTCCCAAATTACCACTGAGAATGTCTCGTGGAGGCAGGTACCTATTTATAAACTCACTTTATGGTTTTTGAAATGTGGTAAGTCAACTTAGAGAAAAAAAAAAAACTCTCAAGCAAGGAAAAAACATTATTTGACATAATGAAAGTACATTTACTTAGAAGAAAAAAAACTGCATATATATATATATATATATATATATAATATTTATGTGTATATGTGTGCTCAGTCACTCAGTTGTGTCTGACTGTTTGTGACCTCTTGAATTGTAGTCTGCCAGGCTCCTCTGTTCATGGAATTCTCCAGGCAAGAATAGTAGAGTGGGTAGCCATGCCCTTCTCCAGGTGTCTTCCCAACACAGGGATCTAACCTGGGTCTCTTGAATCTCCTGAATTGGCAGGTATATTCTTTAATAACTGAACCACTGGGGAAGCCCATATATATATATAAATATATATGTATATATACATATATACATATATTTTCTTTTAATTTACTTGCTAAGATTTATTTTTGGCTGTGCTGGTTCCCAGGTACTGAGCACAGGCTTTCTCTACTTGCTTTGAGTAGGGACTTTTCTCTAGTTGTGCTGCTGGGGCTTCTCATTGTGGTGGCTTTTGTTACAGAGCATGGAATCTAGGCACTCAGGCTTCAGTATCTGTGACTCTCAGACTTAGCTGGTCCTCAGTATGCGGAACCCCCTTACCGGACCATGGATTGAACCTGTATCTCCTGCACTGGCAGTCTTGATTCCAGATTGTGCTTCCTCCAGTCCAGCATTTCTCATGATGTACTCTGCATATAAGTTAAATAAGCAGGGTGACAGTATACAGCCTTGACATACTCCTTTCCTGATTTGGAACCAGTCTGTTGTTCCATGTACAGTTCTAACTTTTGCTTCTTGACCTGAATACAGATTTCCCAGGAGGCAGATAAGATGGTTTGGTTATTGAGAAATATCAATACCCTCAGATACACAGGTGACACCACCCTTGAGGCAGAAAGTGAGGAAGAATTAAAAAGCCTCTTGATGAAAGTGAAAGAGGAGAGTGAAAAAGTTGGCTTAAAACTCAACTTTCAGGAAACTGAGATCATGGCATTTGGTTCCATCACTTCATGGCAAATAGGTGGGGAAACAATGAAAACAGTGACAGACTTTTTTGGGGGGCTCCAAAATCACTGCAGATGGTGACTGCAGCCATGAAATTAAAAAGACGCTTGCTCCTTGGAAGAAAAACTATGACCAAACTAGACAGCATAATAAAAAGCAGAGACATTACTTTGCCAACAGAGGTCTGTCTAGTCAAAGCTATGGTTTTTCCAGTAGTCATGTATGGATGTGCGAGTTGGACTATAAAGAAGGCTGAGCACCTGAAGAATCAATGCTTTTGAACTGTGGTGTTAGAGAAAACTCTTGAGAGACCCTTGGACTGCAAGAGATCAAACCAGTTCATCCTAAAGGAAATCAGTCCTAAATATTCATTGGAAGGACTGATGCTGAAGCTGAAGCTGCAATACTTTGGCCACCTGATGAGAAGAATTGACTCATTGGAAAAGACCCTGATGCTGGGAAAGACTGAAGGCAGGAGAAGGGGAAGACAGAAGACGAGATGTTTGGATGGCATCACTGACTCAATGGACATCAGTTTCAGCATGCTCTGGGAGTTGGTGATGGACAGGGAAGCCTAGTGTGCAGCAGTCCATGGGGTCATGAAGAGTCAGATACAATGGAGTGATGAAACTGAACTGAATTCCTGATTGGCAGGTGGAGTCCTATCCACTTTACCACCAGGGAAGTTCCTATATATGTTTTGATCATGGTTTTGCTCTCATTCATCTGGCAAGACAGTTTTGATGAATAAAATAATCTCAGCTTCCAGAGCACTAATTACGTGCCAGGCCCTGGCATGTAATATTATTATATTTAAGAATAATGAGATATCAAAATAAATATTATTTATTTATTTAAAAATTTATAAATAATAAATATATTTATTTGTTAAAGTAAATTATTTTTATTTATTTAAATAACTACTACTTTATTTGTTAATGTTTTAATAATACAGTAAAATAATATTTTAATTTCATCACCACCACGTCCTCAAAGGAGAGGCACTATTACTCTTTGACAAAACAGGACATCAGAGCTTAGAGAGGTTAAATGAGGTACAGCTAGTCATTTAAGAACTGGGGCTGGAATCCAAGCCTGTCTAGTCACAGAGGTGACTGCATCCGTTTCTCAGATGGCTGGGTGGCTGAAGCAATGGGAACGTATCTTCTCACAGTTCTGGAGACTGGAATCCAGGATCAAGCTGTGGGAAGATGTGGCTGCTCTTGCCCGAGGCTTCTCTCCTCAGTTTGCAAAAAGATGCCAGCTTGCCGTCCTTGCTGGCATTTCTCTGTATGCCCATCTCTGGGTTCCCTTTCTCCTCTTATAAGGACACAAACCATATTTGATCAGGGCCCCACCCTTATGAGTTCCTCTAACCTCAGTTACCTCTTTAAAGGCCCTATTGCCAACCATAGACCCACTGTGGGCAGGGCTTCAATGCATAAATAAACTGAGGGTGGGATGGGAAAGGGGTTCAGTTCAGCCCATAGAAGCAGCACCCTCCCCACACCACACAAGCCTCACAAAGGACCTGTGTGTGTACTGTTGTCCTGCACCCCATGCTGCGCTGGGGATTGAGACGTGCAGTGCACTAAACGTGCCTCTATCATCCAGAACATCCTCTTCTAAAGAGAGCAGCAGACAGACACAGATGAGGCCAAAATGCCCTGAGTACTCTCACCTGAGACAGACTCACTCATTGCTAAGGGGTGTGGGGGAGTCAGGGTTGTCACAGTGTCTTCAAAGAGACCCTTGCAACGTTCAAGTGTTTGGAAAGACTCGGAAAGCATGTGCTTATGCTGAAGACTATTTATGCAGCCGACTTATGGGTTAGTAAGGCTCAGCATAGTGTCTGCTTCCATGCCCTGTAGAGTTGGTACTAACACTAGCTTGGGTTGGGTGGGTACTGTGTAGAGAGAGGCAATGTAAGAGATGCTATATTTGTGACAAATGATGAATAACATACTCTTTCAATTGTCTTTTAATAAGATCTGTTCAATTTTCCAGCCACACTGTGTATTATCAAGGTCCCTGGCTGATTTCCATCGTTTGACCACAGTCCTAATGTTCCCCTCAGCTTAGCTCATCTTTAGATGAGTTTCTTCCTTATATAGCCTTACCTCTCCTTTCTTAGAGCATTTACTTTAGAAATATAATTACATTTTACAGTTGCAAATTCTGGCTTCCCAGGTGGCCCAGTGGTGAAGAATCTGCCTGCCGATGCAGGAGACACGGGTTTAATCCCTGGGTCGAGAAGCTCCTCTGGAAAAGGAAATGGCAACCCACTTCAGTATTCCTGCCTGGGAAATCCTATGGATAGAGGAGTCGGGTGGGCTATAGTCCATGGGGTCGCAAAAGCCACAAAATTATTTCTCTGTCCTTTGGAAACATGTATGTCTCCCTAAAGCTCTGCCAACTGACTTTTAATAAGATCTCTTCAGTGTTATGACTCAGGTCATGTCTCTTGCAAGGACCTGGAGCCATCTCTTTGATAGATAAACATCTAAGGAAGATGATGGTCATGTCAACTCATCTCTGAGAGGGTCAAGTCCTCACTTCAGTGGGTGGGTGTCTTGGTTCAAGCTGTAAAACTACCTTCTGCCATCAGGATTTGAGAAAATTCTCTTTGTCTGCATCTCCACTGTTGCCCTGCAAATAGGTCCATCAGTACCATCTTTCTAGATTCCATATATATTCATTAATATATGGTGCTTGTTTTTCTCTTTCTGACTTACTCACTCTGTGTAACAGGCTCTAGGTTCATCCACCTCATCAGAACTGACTCAAATGTGTTCCTTTTACGGCTGAGTACTATTCCACTGCATGGATGTACCACAGCCCTTCATCCACTCATCTGTCAGTAGACATCCAGGTTGCTTCCATGTCCTAGCTATTGTAAATAGTGCTGCAGTGAACATTGGCATACATGTGTCTTTTTAAATTATGGTTTCCTCAGGGTATATTCCCAATAGTGAGATTTTTGGGTCATGTGGATAGCCAGCGGGAGCTTGCTGTGTAATGCAGGGAGCTCAGACCTGGTGCTCTGTGACAACCTAGCAGGGTGGGATGGGATGGTAGTGGTAGGAGGTCCCAGAGGCCGGGGGCATATGTATGCCTGTGGCTGGTTCACGTTGATGTATGGCAGAAACCAACACAACATTGTAAAGCAATTATCCTCCATTTAAAAAAAATGAATTAAAAAAAAAAAAAGATTTCAGAAAATTTACTTTTCCTTTGGGAAAACCAGTTAGAAAACACAGGTGGCTTCTGACTGACTCCTACCCCAGCTCTTGAAACTGCAGATTTTCATTTCAGAGGAGTTGAGTTTCACCTCTTTTCCCTATTGCTTTAGGGAAAGAAGGTCTTCCTTACCTGTTTAACTACATTTGGCAATATCTTTACTTCTCAAGGTTAATAGGCTGATCATGGCCTGAATTGCACACATTTTGACTTGCCTTTCAAGTCAATATCCAAATTCCAGGGGCCATGAGAGACAGCTCCAGGGCCCAGCCTTGGGTAGGAGAACAATTTCTACAACAACATGAGACAAAACCATTATTTTGACTACTTCTATCACTGCCAAGAACATAATGATGCTTACGTATACTGGTTTTTATCATTCTTGTTGACTCATAGTTCTTTTCTTAAACCACTGTTTTGGGGAACATCCAGAGTTCTCTTAATTCAACAGCAACAAAAATTGAGGAAGCTTGTGCTGAAGACAGGCAGTAGAGTCTGGAAAAAACAGTCTATCAAACTAATGAGGGACCATCTATGGAAAATTAGTGTTCTGAAGCAGCAGGGAATGTTTGGGCAAACACTGGTGGATAATTGAGAAGGATCTCACCCTCCTCCCATTATCCTTGTCAACTGTAAGACAAACCTCTCTGCATTTACAAAAATCAAACTCTCACGAGTTTGTTGTGTAACATCGTTAAAGGGACATAGTTAGAAAGTTAGGTAGGAGTTATACTACTTTGTACAAAAAGTTTCACATCTACTGTCTTATTTTACCTTCACAAGCACCCTGTGAATTTGCCTCTTTGACTGCAGAAAAGAAAAAGTTAAAGGACTTCCCTGGTGGTCCAGTGGCTAAAACTTCCCACTTTGACTTCAGGGGGCCCAGATTCTATCCCTGGTCAGGGAATTAGACCCCACATGCCACAAATAAGTTATCCCAGTGCAGCCAATATAAACAAATAAACATTTTTTAAAAGGAAATTACTTTTTTAATTAAAAAAAGAAATAATTAACAAACTGTAGCTTGCAGCTCACAAACTAGTTGTAAGACAGAGTTAGGGTTCAAACCAATTCACGTTCAATGGGAGGTGACATGTTTGCAAAGCACCATGCTGTCTTCTTTCTTCTTTCTCTTTTCACCACCACAGAGTTTTCACATCAATTTATTAGAATATGGCTCTAACAACAAGGCTGTGAGACAGATATAATCACCTCCATGTTTATACAAATACAATAAAGATCAGAGAAGTTGGGTAATTCCCCAAGAGTCAGAGATGTCAAAACTTGCAAGTTCATTCATTAGATTTAAATCCAGCTTTGAAGCAAACCTGAGAAGGTTTATTTTGTTGCGGGTATGACAGCAAAGCAAGTCTGAATCACTGGCAAGCTAATCTAGAAATAAAGCTCTCAGTGATTTCTTTCTAAAAAAATAAATTATATAGAGAAAATTAACTGGGCTTTATTATTTTTCTTATAATATGATTTATTTGTTTTTGATGATAATACTTTCACAGCAAGAAAAAAAGTGTAAGTAATCATAGTAGCATAATTTCTATCGATTATTCCACTTTTAATGATAATTAGGGTTCTTCCCAAAGTTGTTAGATCTGTCTTGCTCAGAGAAAGAAACCTTGCCTAGTCAATCGAAATGCCATAACTCAAATTAGGAAAACTATTTTATAAAACAAGTTTTTTCACGTGGGTAGAACTCACTAATTGCAAACAATAAAACATGTGATGTTGGAAACACATATATTTAAACATTTAATATTTAACATGTTAAGTACACTTTGAAATGAGTTATTTTCATGTCCCAAATCTATTTTGACTCTGGGCACCTAATGATAGCACATTGTACTCAAACAAGAATGGGAAACAGAATAAGGAAATGCCCCAAATCTCAAAGGATTTAATTCATTATTTCTACTAGCAGTGAAACATAGTGAAGTATTGCTTATTACTATTATTTTTTTTAAGTTATCCCTTTGGACCTCTGTCCCCATCCAGTTACCAGCCATTTCAGGTGATTGTCCTAATTTCAAATGCATACAGTGAGATTTCCCTAAAGTGCTGTTTATGTTCATGGTTTCCACTTCTTCATCTCCCATTATTTATTCAATCTCCTCAGACTTTCATCCCTGTTATTCCACTGAAATGAAACTTGTCTAGCCAAACATTATGGTCAAATCTTTGTTGATATAACACAGAACCCCCAGTCATTCTGTATGAGTGGTCATATGTGCTAAGTCGCTTCGGTCATGTCTGACTCTGTACCCTGTGGACTGCAGGCCACTGGGCTCCTCTGTCCGTGGGATTGTCCAGGCAAGACTGCTGGAGTGGGTTGCCATGCCTTCCTCCAGGGGATCTTCCCGACCCAGGGATTGAAGCCGTGTCTCTTACATCTCCTGCATTGGCACGCGGGTTATTTTTTTACCACTTGCACCACTTGGGAAGCCAGGAGTGATCGTGGCTCCTTAAAAATCATTCCTATCTGCTCTGCAGAATTCCGTCTTCTCCTGGGTTCCTTCTGTCCCACTTACTTCTCTTTCTTAGTCTCTTCAGAGCGTCTCCCTCTGACCTCTCAACGGCACATGTTGTTGCTGTTCACTCGCTACGTCCTATCTGCTTCTTTGCAACCCCATGAACTGGAGCTCACCAGGCTCCTCTGTTCTCCACTGTCTCCCAGAGTTTGTGCAGATTCACGTCTGTAAAGTCGAGGGTGCTATCTAACCATCTCATTCTCTGCTGCCCTTTTCTCCTGTTGCCAATGGCATATGGCCCTATCCGTTTGTCCATCTGTTTAATTCCCTGGAGTATTTCAGTGAGTCCCAGGTTACACACCACCCAACAGCTGATGATGCCTGACTTTCAGTTCCAGGCTTCTGTATATTCAAATCATGCCCTGAATGAATCCATCCCCCTAACCTTACCTGCGACGGGAGCCACCCCCGCCTGCGTCCTTGACCTCATCCCTTACCTGTCTGCCCCATTTTCTGTTCCCAGTGCACCTAGCCCTTGTCTTATCCCCAGAAATTCACAGTTGCTGTCCTTCTGCCTGAAACATCTCTGGATCAATTTTAGATGGTTTGCAGTTTCACATCATTTGGGTCTCTGCTCAGAAAGGTTCTCATAACCTTATTTCGATAGCAATGTCTGACTCTACACTTATACCATCTATTACCTCATTTCTTCATTTGTCACTAAAGAAAAGCATCATATTTTGTATTGGCTTGTCTGTTTCCTTACCATTAGCAATGTCAAAGGCATCTCAGGGACTTTGTCTCTTGTACTCGGCTCCTTGACCTCAGCATATAGGAAGATTTCGGTGACTATTCTGAACTAATGATAGAATAATAAATGAATGATAAGTTTTAGTGGTCCAGTGAGAATATATATGATTACCTCCAGAAGTAAATACCGGTATCAGTCTTTTTCCTCATCCATAAACAGCCTCTAAGAATCATTGTGTGTCGTGAAATTCACTCAGTCATGTCCGACTCTTTGTGACCCCATGAACTATACAGTCCATGGAATTCTCCAGGCCAGAATCATAGTGAATATTGAAAATTTTTGTTAGTCACCATTTCTCACAATACACCATTTGGGGCAATGATATATAACTTGCAGCAATGCTTTATTTTGTGGTGAAGGAAATAGGATAATAATCAAGACTTGTAACATTTAGACTCCAGGAGCTTAAGAACTTTGAAAACTCACTGCAGCAAAGAAGGAAATAAGGAATGGAGGGAAGGAGGAGCCCGTATCATAGTCTGGAAGCAAGATTAAAACCACTTTATGTGCTTCCAATGCTGGGGTTACAAGTAATGAAGGGCAGAGTGACCTCTAACTACTAAAAGTAAAAAATTGTCTTCTGGCACAGGAAAATCTTCTGAACACACTGTAGTTGGTGAAGGCTGTATGTATCATTTGTCTCAAAAAATAAAATACAGCACATTTCTTTGCATACATTTTAACTGCTCTTAGTATTGCTACCATCATCTTCAAAGGATTTACACTAGTGACTTTTATAAATTATTATTTTTTTAAAACAGAATGTATGACAAAACCCACTGGGATGTTGTGAAGTAATTAGCCTCCAACTAATAAAAAAATTAAAAAAAAAAAAAAAAACACAAAACCAGAAATGCTCCTTGCATAATTCCCACAAGTGGCTGAATAAGTTGTACTAAATCCTCGTCATCTTCTCTTTCTTCTATACTCTTTTATCTGTCTTCCATTTTTCCCCAGAGTCATTGCTTCACTTTTCTTTCTGATCCAACTTTGTGGTGATATCAGGGGGATAGGCTGAAAAATAATGCAAACCAATCAATAAAGTAGAAGTTTGTAAGAGATTTAAGGAAAGCCATCTTTCCAATTTTAATGATATATTACAATACTATATTTTATGAATATTACCATTTATAATTTTCAAAAGACTCTTAACAAAAAATCATCTTATTTAAAGTCTCATTACCACCTTCTCATAGAGTAAGTAGGACAGATATTATTTCTTTATCATAGGAGTAAAATCTTAGTCACTGGGGAATTCCTGGTAGTCCAGTGATTAAGATTCTGCCTTTCAACTACAGGGCCCTTGGGTTCAATCCCTGGTCTGGAAACTAAGATCCTGCAAGCCACACTGAGCAGCCAAAACAAACAAACAGAAAACTTAGTCACTGAAGACATAATCACTGTTATTCTGGAAGATAAGCTTTTTAACATAGGTCGTACATCAGTGCATGACTTGATTTCACAGGGGTAAAGGCCAAAATGTGAAATTTAAGTTAGCAATCTTTATGTGTCCCCAGGCTTCCCTCATAGCTCAGTTGGTAAATCATCTGCCTGCAGTGCAGGAGACCCGGCTTTGATTTCTGGGTCAGGAAGATCCCCTGGAGAAGGAAATGGCAACCCACCCCAGCATTCTTGCCTGGAGAATCCCACAGATGGAGGAGCACAGCAGGCTACAGTCCATGGGATCGCAAGAGTTGGACACGACTTAGAGACTAAACACCACCATCACCAGGTAAATCAGAATGGGAAACAGAACAATTATTTATTCCTCAGTAAACCACTCCCTTTTCAAAATGCATGGAAGCTTTTGTTTATATATAGTCTTCAGTTCAGTTCTGATCAGTCGCCTAGTTGTGTCCGACTCTGTGCCACCCCATGGACTGCAGCACACCAGGCCCCCCTGTCCATCACCAACTCCCGGGGCTTGCACGGTGATGCCATCCAACCATCTCATCCCCTGTCTCCCCTTTCTCCTCCTGCCTCAATCTTTCCCAGCATCAGGGTCTTTTCCAATGAGTCAGTTCTTCACATCATGTGGCCAGAGTATTGGAGTTTCAGCTTCCACATAAGTCTTTCCAATGAACATTCAGGACTGATTTCCTTTAGGATGGACTGGCTGAATCTCCTTGCAGTCCAAGGGACACAAGAGTCTTCCCCAACACCATAGTTCAAAAGCATCAGTTTTTCAGTGCTCAGCTTTCTTTATAGTCCAACTCTCACATCCACACATGACTACTAGAAATATCATAGCTTTGACTAGACAGACCTCTGTTGGCAAAGTAAAATCTCTGCTTTTTAATATGCTGTCTAGGTTGGTCATAACTTTTCTTCCAAGGAGCAAGTGTCTTTTAATTTCATGGCTGCATTTGCCATCTGCAGTGATTTTGGAGCCCAGAAAATAAAGTCTCTCACTGTTTCCCCATCTATTTGCCATGAAGTGATGGGACCAGATGACATGATCTTAGTTTTCTGAATGTTGAGTTTTAAGCCAACTTTTTCACTCTCCTCTTTCACTTTCATCAAGAGGCCCTTCAGTTCTTCTTTGCTTTTTGCAAAGCAAAAAAAAAAAAAAAGTGTGGTGTCATCTGCATATCTGAGGTTATTGATATTTCTCCTGGCAATCTTGATTCCAGTTTGTGCTTCATCCAGTCCAGCATTTCTCATAATTTATAGCCTTACTGAGGTACAATTCACTCTCAAAAGCCGTACATATTTGTTATATGCAGTTTGATGAGATTGGATGCAGGCATACCCCTCTGACACTATCACTGCAGTCAAGAAATATGCAAGCCAAACTTACAGTGAAAAGGTATTTTACAACTACAACAAGTCCATTGTCATAGTCAGGTCTTACCAGGCATTATCAAAAGAATAACAAATAAAAATCCTGAATTTTGATATCCAGATTAATCCAACATTAATCTTCCAAACCGAGTCAGTGGCAGCCTGGCTATACCAAGTTCCTGTGTGGTCCTTGTCTCCGCCCACTACCAGTCACTATCACCACATCACCTCAATTCCAATCCCCTTTTCCCCGAGTCCATGCCACTTGGTGCTAAAATGTTCCTTCTTTCATAATTAGTTGCTTGCGTGCTCAGTCGTGTCCGACTCTTTGTGACCCCGTGGACTGTAACCCGCAGGCTCCTCTGTCCATGGGATTTTCCAGGCAAGAGTACTGGAGTGGGTTGCTATTTTCTCCTCCAGGGGATCTTCCCAGCCCAAGGATGGGACCCATGTCTCCTGCATTGACAGGGGAATTCTTTACCACTAGCACCACCTGAGAAGCTTAGGAGGAGCCATAACCAAGTCTTGGTTTCTGAGAAAGCCCTAGAGAGTGATGTCAAGGAAATTTCACAGAGACCTTGCTTTCCTTATCTGCCTGAGAGTTTCTTAGAGTAAAATTGATTCTGAATAAGATTATTCTGAAAGACTCCTGTTAGCAGAGACTTTCATCCACTTGATGCATATGTATAGATTATGCTCCACAAACCTTCAGAGGTACTCAAAGGTTGGCAGGTCAGACTGGTACCATAGCATCTCTGGTCCAGCAAATTTTATGACTGTTCTCTCCTTGAAATGCTACTGTACTTAGTAGTCAAATATTCTTTCTCTGTCCCTGACGCAATCAATTTCCATATTTCAATTATAAGACACTAGAAAAGTTTCCACAAATTTCCAGCTGGACTTGTACTTTTAAAATACTCTCTCCTGGTCCAACAGTGAACCAGCCTCATAGCCTTCAGGGCACTCTTTTTAATCAGGTTTTTACCCTAGTGCTGTAGGATAAATTAAATAGGATGGCCATTAATTAGGATTGCAGTCATGCACAATCACTTCGATGCCATCGCCGGAATCTAGGTCTCCACGACAGGGCCCGAGCCAAAGAAAACAGCTTGACTCTGCTTAAAAAAAAAAAAAACAAAGAAAAATAATTTTCATCTTCTATAAATTTATGGTAATGTGTTCTTCTTACAGCTTTCTGCGGGCTGGAGAGGAATGGAATATTTTAGGCTTCCTTGCAGCTTGAGTTAAGGAACATCCCTCTGGGTACTTAATCTAACCTCTTTCCTCTGTCTCAACGTTCCCATGTGTCAAGAGTCAGAATGGCTTATTTCTGAGATGGTTTTTTAACACTGTATATGCTGCCAGTGACTTTGGGGAACAGGAAATCTTTTATTTATTTTTTTGGCATATAGTTGATATAGAGCGTTGTGTTTCTGCGGTACAGCCAAGTTAACTTATACATACATTCGCTCTTTTTTAGGTTCTTTGCCCATACAGATCATTAGAGTACCAAGTAGCTTCCTGCGCTATACGGTAGGTTCTTATTAGTTATCCGTTTAATATACAGTGGTGCGCATATACCAATCCCAGTCTCCCAATTTATCCCTCCCCATCTTTTCCCTTAGTAAACATGCTTGTTTTTTACATCCATGACTCTATTTCTGTTTTATACAGTATTTTTAGAGTTCAAATATAAGTAATGTCATGATATGTGTCAAACAGGAGATCTTTTAGATTTTGTAAGCTCTATGTTTAATCCACCAATACTCCTGACTTGATATCTTCTAGAATTAAAGGAGGGGCTGGACCTATCTCACTTCTTTTTAAAGCATCCATATGCTTGTTGAAAAGCCCATGCCTTGTGGAGCTGGACATGACTTGGCACTGTCCCTGGAGCCACGTCCTCTGCTAGAGAATAGAATTCCTTACCTTTGTTGTACAGCGGAGGCTAAATGTGTGGTCAGCATTTGGACATTCCCCCAAGGAAGTTTTATCAAGAATAAAAGAATGCTATATACAAAATCATATGGTCTAGTTATCACCCTCTTGAGACATTCCCTCAGATAAAGTTTTACTGGAAAAAATACGTCAAATAACAAATTTAAACAATAAAGTTATCTTCCCCAGCACTTTCTGCAGTTTTGGTAAACAACATTAACTAAATGTAACAACATGTGTATAAATAATAGTGACTTGAAAATACAGCAGTAGCCATACATAACTAATTATTTTGCAACCAAGTGTAATAAAATTTGGTGTTATTTTTGGTTGCCATGAATGGAAAGAGAAACAAATAAGCAAGACCATGAGATAAAGCTGCAAAACCCATGTGTCTGTGAGTACCTATAACATGCTATGGTGTGAGGCTTGATGTCAAGGTATATTAAGACATGCACTTTGACACTTGGGGAAAACTGGGTTGAGAGGGGTTTGGAATGGCCCAACCACAAGTCCCACTCCCCTCTCTACTTGCAGTAAAGATCCTCTAACCAATCATTGCCATAGAAACCAATTACAGTGTGTATATATCCATAAGTAATGGGTTCAGTTCACTGACAGCCCACAGAATTACCCAAACAAGCCAGTCTTGTCCTCTGGGAACCAGGGACCACCTCACCCTATTGTTACTACAAAGCCCTCATCCCACCATTTCTGCTTGTTCACTCTGTTCCTGAGTGCAACCCCCGTGTGATCCTACAAGCTATGTAGTATTCTCCTTTCCTGGGCTGTGAATTTATGTGACTAATACACTACCATCAAGCTCATCTTTCCAGGGTCATGGGCACATGTCTGGCGATTCCCATAACCCTAGGGCAGGAATCCCTCCTTTCTCAACAGGGTGAAAAGGAAGCTACCAAAATATGTGCATTTCCATATACTTTTGTAAATTTACATTCACAGATTGTTCTTACATCCATATTTTTATCTTTGAACTACAAGCAATAAATGCTGGAGAGGGTGTGGAGAAAAGGGAACCCTCTTACACTATTGGTGGGAATGCAAACTAGTACAGCCACTATGGAAAACAGTGTGGAGATTCCTTAAAAAACTGGAAATAGAACTGCCATATGACCCAGCAATCCCACTTTTGGGCATACACACTGAGGAAACCAGATCTGAAAGAGACACGTGCACCCCAATGTTCATTGCAGCACTGTTTATAATAGCCAGGACATGGAAGCAACCTAGATGCCCATCAGCAGATGAATGGATAAGGAAGCTGTGGTACATATACACCATGGAATATTACTCAGCTGTCAAAAAGAATTCATTTGAATCAGTCCTAATGAGATGGATGAAACTGGAGCCCATTATACAGAGTGAAGTAAGCCAGAAAGATAAAGAACATTACAGCATACTAACACATATATATGGAATTTAGAAAGATGGTAATGATAACCCTATATGCAAAACAGAAAAAGAGACACAGAAATACAGAACAGACTTTTGAACTCTGTGGGAGAATGTGAGGGTGGGATGTTTCAAAAGAACAGCATGTATACTATCTATGGTGAAACAGATCACCAGCCCAGGTGGGATGCATGAGACAAGTGCTCGGGCCTGGTGCACTGGGAAGACCCAGAGGAGTCGGGTGAAGAGGGAGGTGGGAGGGGGGATCGGGATGGGGAATAAGTGTAAATCTATGGCTGATTCATATCAATGTATGACAAAACCCACTGAAATGTTGTGAAGTAATTAGCCTCCAACTAATAAAAAAATTAAAAAAAAAAAAAAGATCAAAACGTAGAACTTCTTATTAAACTCTGATGCTCTCTTTTGTTCTTAATCTTGGAATTCACTTCATGAAAGATTTCTTCCCTGGGTAAAATCTTCATCGCACCTTAATGGGAACTAGCACTGTGACTCATGTGTCGCCAGCCAAATGGACCATCTTAAAATTGTTTCATGGTGGGTTAAAGGGAAAGAGATTGAGGAGAAATGTTCTGTTCCAAAAATAATTGAGCCCATGTATAATGATTGATAAGTGGATATTTTGTGGGGAGCATTTTATAGAGTTGTTATCTAAGAGATTTTCTAGAATATAAAGTTGTCTTTCTATTATATCATAAATATCATAAACTTGCATCCCAAATACTGAGAAATATGAGCTAGTCTACAGTTACAATGAAAGTAGTCAGGCAGACATGATTGAGGGTTTTGAAGTGTGCAAGAAAATCCCCCTTGTACAAACATTTCTTCCTCTGCTGAGATTCCTATTGTTGTGTCCAATTCTTTTTGAATGATTTATTCAGAAAAATCATTATAAAAGAAATAAATTATCTGGTATAAGTAATATGTTTACATTTGTTTTTCAAGGCTAAGTGCAGCATTCTCAAGGAATGTGATTGAAAATAGAATGTCAGTCAGAAAAAGAGATTTTTGTTTTTAGTATTTCTGCTAATCTGGAGATACTTGCTGCTCACCTGTCACAGTGAGGGCAAAAATCAATGACTTGTGATGTCACAGGGGAAGGTCACTGAAGGTAGACTGATGTCACTTCTTTGCCAATGGCTCTTTCTACATAATAGCTCCTGGCATTTTTAAAAAATTATTTGAAGTCGGTTTTGTATTAACCTCCTTGAGTAACTGAGATCAAATGTGTGCATGTGCATGCTTAGTAGTGTTTGACTCTTTTGTGACGCTAAGGAATGTGGCACACCAGACCCCTCTGTCCATGGGGTTCTCCAGGCAAGAATATAGGAGTGGGTGGCCATTCCCTTCTCCACAGAATCTTCCCAAGCCAGAGACTGAACCAACTTTTCCTGCATTGACAGGAGGATTCTTTACCACTCTACCACCTGGAAAGTGGTGATCAAGTGAAATAATATATGTAAGATAGCTAGTACACCCCATCCCAATAAGTCCTCAATAAGTGCTAGCTGTTCAGTGGGTTTTGAATATTTACTTGCATTATTCTTAGTTGTATAAAAAAATTCAATATGTTTTATCTTGCTTTCTATAATTTAATCATTCTCATTATTTTTCTATCTCCCTAGGGTGAGGGACAAACCTATATACTTTCTACCTATACCTACCTTTGTCTGTGTGTAATTAGTCTAATCTGGTTCCTGTTCAATAATTTTAAGACTTCAAATGCATATCCATGTACCTTCAGGTATTTAATTTATACGGCATACATGTCCAAGTCGAAGGCTTTAGCCACCTTGAATGCCTTGTGCTCCCTTCCAATATGGTGTCTGGGTCTATAAGGAGGGAGGGGAAGAGCTACATTATCTCACGGTCAGGCTCCTTGGTTTCACCCTTTTTGGTTCCTTAGGTCCACTCATTTCAATCTAAAACAGCACAAAAATGAAAGAAGTGACTTTATACTTCCTTTATTTTTCATCCTAAATTTTCAAGACTGTTGGGACCTACACTTGCACTCTGTTATCTAAACCTTCATATCTACCACTTAAGGGAAAACATGATTGCTGAGAAACTTCTGTCAGCTCAGAAATGTACCCTTCTCTTATTTGAAAGACAATTCAGGGTCCATAAATAGCATCTCTGGCCCTGATGGAATGTTTCTCTCATTCCCTGTGAGAGTAAATCTCATGATTTAGCCAGACTGGAGGGTAGAATGAAGCCATAATAGATAAAAAGAAAACCAGAAGGCAACAGATTAATATTTTCATAGTTTATCCCTGTTGCAAATATTAGTGCTCATTAAAAAATTCTGACAGTCACATAAACTCCCAGAGGAAAAAAATCCAGTTTTCATATATAAAAGTGTGATGATTCAATTTGAAAAGCCTCACATCACTGCCCTTCAAACCAGCAGTCAAGTGCGTTCTCTAAGCAAAAGCAAAATAAAACTTTTAAAAACTCTAGTTGTGTAAAAGAGTCATAAATTTCTCAGGCCAGATGGTATTAAGTCCTGGTCTGCCAAATACCTATACCACTTACAGTATTACAGTAAATGAAATTAGCACTGGTTGGCACTTTGAAATTTCAAGTGCTAATTTGCTAGACGTCCACAATCTCCATTATGCTTGCTACATGATAGTAGCTGTTTTTATAGGCACCATTTTAAGAATGTATTCATATTTTTTTCTGAAACCATAGTTATTTTTCACAGGTATCTGGGTCCCTCTTTGGAGATATACACAAAAAAAGAAGTATGTTACAAAAGGAAATCTTTGGGACCAGGATCTTTTTTAACTCTAATATTCTGTGATTCTAGAATTTTATTATCATGCTAATTTTGACTCAAGACCAGATTTGTCTTTGAGTATTCTTCCACAACTATTTCTAAAATGTCATCTGCTATATAAAAGGCTCTAGGACAGTGTTAACAGTCTTAGAAGTGGGTAAGCATGTCAAAGCCATCACTTACAATTTAATAAATGCTATAGATGCTTTTCTAGAAAATTCATACACATATAAAATCTAAAACAAATATTTAGGGTTCATTACATGCATGGAATGTTATGGAGTTATGAAAACCATGATGAAGTACTTTGCTCTTCTTATGTACACTGTCATAATTTAAAAGAATATCCCAAATCCACCTATCAGAAGCTATATTAATATCATATTCTTTAGACTGATAACATGCATCTAGGTATGTATATGTATCTATAGAATTACACACACCACACACTGGGTCAGTTATCATTGTTTAAATTGGTCAATGACTGCTTTCAGTTCAAGAATATCTTTTCCACTCTCTTAACAGTAGATAATATATTTTGTGTGTTTACACCCTTGGCCCTATTATAGGCATTTTACACAGATGATCTCTAAACCTATTAAAAAAAAAAAAAAAAAGAAAAACCAACCTACACATTGGGTATCATTTTCCCCTCCAGACCTACAGGAAACTCAGACTCAAGGTTCTGAATCATGTATCCCAACCAAGGTCACCCTGTTAGACTATGACAATCAGGTTCACAACCCAGGCTTATTCTAACTCCAATGTCTGTTCCTCTCCTCACACAATACTTCTATTTAAAGAAAATAAATCATCGAATGATCCTTTCTATCACTGCAGTTCTCAGCAGCAGTCTAGAAAGTGGGTGTGGGGTAGGCAGCAGGCAGCTATATGATTTTAAACCTACCCACTAATTGGGATGCACCATGGAACCTACAGAGCGGGTCTCTGAGAAGCCTAAGGAAGAGAAGCAGGGGTCTGGTGTCCAGGGCCACTACGTATGCAGCAGAGTCATCGAGAGATTTCTCCTGCAGAAGAGGTGGTCTTCCTGCAGAAGAGGTGGTCTTCCTAGTCCCATTTCTGATAACTTGGAGAAGCATATAGTCTCCCCAGCAATTCTCATTTCCCTAGGTTTCCTGTTTTCCTCCTTCCCACACCAGGGACCTGTGGGGAGAGAGAGAGAGAGAGAGAGAGAGTGTGTGTGTGTGTGTGTGTGTGTGTGTGTGTATTTGGGGCCAAAGAGGAAGATGACGACCTGGAGCTCCAACACGCACTACCCACCGCCAGCAACACCCCCTTCCCCGCGAAGAGGGAAGGCGGTCTGGTTTCTAGGAGGATGGAAACTTTGCTCTTATTATTATGGAATAGGCAATCCAATGAATCATCTCCTAGAGCTGCTTTCTGCTCTCTAGGGGGTGGTTCCTGTTTTCTAGGACAGAAGCCTTGCTTCAGGCAGGAAATCTTATTAGCTCTCCCACTCCTCCTGGTCTTCCTGACAACCTATATATCTTCCTAAATTGAATAACCATAGTTCCTACTTGCAGGTAGGCATTGCTTTTTTTTTAACTGTTAGATTTAAATAAGGAATTGAAAAGTCACACATAGTTTAATCATCACCTAGATCTTTTATGTGTCTATCTCAGACCAAAACAAATATTTATGTGGCTTTCACAATATCTATGCCTTGCAGTTGTATCTCTTCAATAGAGAAGTTATTCTTATTTTTTAACTAGGAATTATATGGCATTTACTAGGTACCAGATAATGTTTTAGATGTTTTACAAATAATCACCATATTCCATAATTAATCTGAGAGTTCGCTCCATCGCTGTTATCTCCACTGTACAGAAGAGAGAACTGAGGAACAGAGAGGTTCGCTAATGTGCTCAGGAAGGCACAGCCAGTAATAGCAGAGCTGGGATTCAGTCTGAGCAGTCTGGCTCCATTAATCTGTGAACTAATCATGAAATCGAGGACATGCATCTCAGTGTATCTGAGAAGCTGTGGTGTGCAGAATAATATCCCCATGGAGACGCCCACGTGGGCATGTGAAAACGGTGCATTCATGGGAAACAGGGATCAAAGTTGCACCCATGGAATTGACGCTGCTAATCAGCCAGCCTCAAAATGGGGAGACTAAGCTGGCTTGGTGGGTCCAATGGGTCACAGAGCTCTTTCAAGGTGAGAAAGGGAAACAACAGGAGGTTTGAAGTCAAAGCAGAAGAGGAGATGACAGAGGCAGAGGTCGGAATGACGTGGGGTCATTAGATATGGGATGCGGGCAGCCTCGAGGAGCTGGGAAAGACGAGGAAAGTGAATCTCTCCTAGAGACTCCAGAAGTTGTGCAGCCCAGCTGTTCCATTTTAGACTTTTGACCTCCAGAAATGTAAAATAGTAAACGTGTCTTGTTTAAAGCCGCTCTACTTATGGTAATTTGTTACAGCAGTAAAGGGAAACTAAAACGATTATGTACAAGTGACTGTCAAGTTAAGAACTCAACCCTCAAAATGTAGGTTCACATTTACTAGGTATGTGAACCTCAACAATTAAGTGAATTTTCTGCATCTGTGTTATCCTTTCTGCAAACTGGATACAGGCATATTTATTATATATGATCACTGGGTCTGGGTTCCCCAGAAGGTGAAAAATGCTATCACCTAATATGGAGACAGCAACGGCACCCCACTCCAGTACTCTTGCCTGGAAAATCCCATGGACAGAGGAGCCTGGTGGGCTGCAGTCCATGGGGTCACTAAGAGTCGGACACGACTGAGCGACTTCACTTTCATTTTTCACTTTCATGCATTGGAGAAGGAAATGGCAACCCACTCCAGTGTTCTTGCCTGGAGAATCCCGGGGACAGGGGAGCCTGGTGGGCTGCCATCTATGGGGCCGCACAGAGTCGAATACGACTGAAGAGACCTAGCAGCAGCAATATGTAGCTTCAGGATTCCCTGGTGGCTCAGTGGTAAAGAACCCACCTGCCAATGCAGGAGACATGGGTTCAAACCCTGGGTTGGGAAGATCCCCCGGAGAAGGAAATGGCAGCCCATTCCAGTACACTTGCTTGGAAATCCCACGGACAGAGGAGCCTGGAGGGCTACCGCTCATGGGGCTGCAAAAGAATGGAACATGACTGAGTGACTAAACAACAACAAAAATGTAGCTTTATTTTTTGGGTGAAAGTTTCCCCCAGGAATTGTGCAGATTAAAATATCTAGCATATGCACAGCCTTGTGTGATGGTTAAAATAGTATATGGGAAGCATCATCTGCAGAAAGCTGAAATATTCTCTATACTCAAATATTGGTGATGAAGAGGATGATGGTGATAATTATCAATAGAAGGTTGGTGGGAGCAGGGTAGGATTGAGTCAGAGACTTGGGATGTGCACTTGAGTGTATCTTGTCAGTGCTTTGGAAGCAGACTTGACTTCAAATATGACTCTACCACCCACAGTCTCTGCTTTAGGGCAAGTTTCTTCCAGTGTTAAACCATCTAGAAATTCCAAGTTCATAGGGTTGTTAGAAGGTCCAGCTGAGTTGACATATGGAGGCTAGAATGTAGTAGGCACTCATAAAATGTCCTTTGCAGGATTAGAATGCATCGCTCCATAATTCAGTTGACTGGAGACACTGCACTCAACATTTCAAAAACTATCCATCCCCTTTTAAGTGATGCAAACATTTTGGAATTTTCCACTTTTGCCCAAATCCAGCATGATTCTTACAAATGCATTCTATGTTTTATGTTCTCAGTAATACTGAACATCTGGTAGCACTCAAAATCAAAATAATATGTAATGATTCTGCCAAAAACAGAGTTACCTAAGACTAAATCAATAGCTGGGAAATAACAGCACTAATAAAGTACTGGGATTGCAGGTTGCAATGAAAAGTGACAGTCATTGTAGGTCCACTGCGTATCTATCAAAAACTCACCTCATTAATGCGGTCAGCCAGTATTGATTCCAAGGAGAGAGATTCTATGCTAAGATGACAACCACAGAACTGATTCTGCTAGGGCAGAGAAACAAACCCGAAAAACAATTACCAGTCAGCTACCGAAGCATGTTACTGACTGCCCTCCTGATAAGGCCTGTATTCTTGGCATAAAATTCACCTTGGGTTAGTAATTTACAATAGAACGGAAAAGAAATGAGATTATAGGAAAATATGAAAACTAAGTTACTCTCAAATGGTTTATTTCTCTAGTATTTTGATACTGTTTTATATTTTCATATTTTTACAAGATGATCAAAATGTAAAGAATTTTGTTAATTATATTTGTAAATGTCTCAAATTCTTAGGTTTCATTCAGCGCTAATGAAGTCAATACACGACTCATCTACTAATTACAACTGGAGTTCTTGAGATTTTTCTGCGCAGAATATTCAGTTGTAAAATGTTCATTTCAAGTGTGACACCTAGTAAAATGTTCATTTCAAGTGTGACCTGAAGAAAAAAAAAAATCTTTGAAGAGGAAGAGAGTGTCTCTGTAGTCATTATAATTTGAAGACATGAATTAAAAATAAATAATGCTAATATATGACCACTTTCCTGTGCAATTGAGTGATTTTTGAATTCTGGACAATAAACCATGTCAGTACTGTCTTTGGTGGAATGCCTGTTTGTTAAATTGTAGGTGCATCTCTTTAGAGTAGCAAGCCATTCTTTTAAACTAAGCTTAAAATAATTTATATTTTAATATGTATACGTATGGAACACTGTGTATGTGTGCTTAGTCGCTCATTCATGTCCGACTCTGTGTGACCCCATGGACTGTAGCCCATCAGGCTCCTCTGTCCATGGGATTCTCCAGGCAAGAGTGCTGGAGTAGATTGCCTTCTTTCCCTTCTCCAGAGGATCTTCACATCTCCTGCATTGCAGTCAGATTCTTTACCATCTGAGCCACCAGGGAAGCCCGTGAAATACAAGGCTCTGTGTTAGCTAGAACGGCAGTCTGTATTTTCAGAGGTCTTAATTACATACGAAGTATGTGTGTGCCTATGTGTAGTAGTAGTCGTCACAGTACAAACATGTATGCGTGGGGAGAGGTGGGGGTGGAAGCAAAGTCCCTTTATTACTACCAATGTATACAACGGAACCATCGAAATCAGCTACTAACCTAGAACTTTTTAAATAGAATTGACTCCAAAGAAATCTTATGAGATCTCAGTCCTGGAACTTATTTGCGTATTTACAAAAATAATTTTGAAAGTTAATAGGAATAATTGGGGAATCAAAATAATTGGTAAATTATTCTCATCAGGAACTTAAAATGCTTCTTTCTTCCATAGATTAAATTGGCTTTTAGGAAAAGATTTCTGGCAGACTCTCCTGCTGGCTCAGCAGTAGAGAATCTGCCTGCCAACGCAGGAGATGTGGGTTTGATCCCTGGGTTGGAAAGATCCCCTGGAGGAGGAAATGGCAACTCACTCCAGTATTTTTGCCTGGAGAATTCCACGGACAGAGGAACCTGGTGGGCTACAGTCCATGGGGTCTTAAAGAGTCAGACAGACTGAGCGAATGAAGACAAACACACAGGAAAAGATTTCTATTTATTAATAGGAATTTTAAACCTTCTGTCTGCGGCGATCAAGAGATTCTTTTCCAAAGAGTGCATGCGTGTTTGCTAGCTAAGTAATGACAGGATGCAAACAAGGCCTCCCAGCTCCCTGTGGATCACCCCCTGCAAACAGGAAGGGGTAAGGCGGAGGGAAGAACCAGGGGATCCTGAAGGAGCTGATGAGATCAAGGGTGAGAAGGATTACAGTGAACCCCAGGGGATCCTGCAACTCTGGGTTTCAGTTGATTTTTAATTCCCTACTGTCTAGTAAAGGGACCTGGTGATGTTTAAATCTCTTCACTGAGGTGTGACTGACATACAAAAGCTGTGCCTATTTGTTGGATTCAACTTGATGAGTTTGGAGATAATTATACATCTGTGGTTTCAAGTGGAGCTGAGAACCGCATAGCAGGTGGATTGGAGCCAGAAGATGCCTGAAGAAAGTTTACCCAACCCTCTGAGTGCCAAGAAGAAGCTGAACCTGAGCCAACGAGAGCACAGCTGGAACCCAGAGGGGAGCACAGGTCCTCAGGCCTGTCCACGGAGGCTCGGGGAGGGAAGGGCCGGCCAGGCGTCCCCGGAACCAGCTGCGGTTGCTTTCTTACCAATATGTGTCAACATGCAGCAGATAAACGGTGTTCACGCAAACTCCAACACACCTAGGTTACATTTTTATTAATTTTTCACAAATGAAAATATAAGTAAACATTTTGACATTCAAGATACACTATCCCAGCATTCAAAATACTAAAAAAAAAAAAGAAAAGAAAAGGAGTATGTGATTAAAGCTGGACCATCCAAACATTAAAATGATAAGCTCTAAAAGACTGATGACAAAATAATGCTGATGTCAGGGGATTCGTCAGGATGTGTAGTTCAGACAGCGTGTCTGATATGAAGCTGAGCAAATCATCAATGTAGTATTTACAGAATGATTGTTAAGCAATGTTCTTGTGTTCAACCTGCTTGTGTGAAGTAATTTCTCCTCATGTTGTGAAAGCATTTATATTTTGGCTGATGTTTCTTTCCAACATTACATTCCTTTATTTGTCTACCTTTTCTCCTTTTTAATTTTTAAAGAATAAAATAGTCTTTCACATTTACTATGCAAATGATCCATGTTCATTGTAAAAAAAGTTCAGGAAATGAACAAAAAGCAAAAAAAGGAAAAACATTTCACGTCTCCCCAGTCAGAATATTTAGCTTACCCCTTCTAAAACATAACTTCATGCTTATACAAAGATAAAAGGAAGGACATGTTCTAGGACTGAGTGATGGCAGCTAACTAAACTGATGGGTGTTAGATAAACTGATGAATTAAAGAGATACAGGCAGCCAATAGTGTCACCGCCCATAAAGTAATAAAGGTCATCTTAATTAAAAGGATTTAAATTCAAATTAAATCATTTCATAAAGCTAATTTAAAACACAAATTAGAGTATAATTAAAAGGGTTGCTGAATTCCATCCATAAGTTTCATCATCTTAAAAGAGTATTAAATCTTATAAGACTTCTCTAAATTTTAGAAAACAATCAGAAACGTATTTATAAAAGTTTAATCATCTGCTTTTCTTTTTTAATTATGCATGAATTTTACTATATTTTAACTATGCACTGTATTAAATGCTGTGAATGGAAATTACCAGTCTGATTTCCCTTCCAATCTCTTGCGTTTATTAGTAGGTTTTACCTTTCCAGTCTGTGGCCCTTATTATGTTGTGTGGCAATGATTTCTACAATTATTTAGTTTTAGTTTTCTATGTAAATAATTTCAGTGATTCTCACCAGTTTTGTTCCATATCTTCTGCACTCTTGAACTAATATTTTTTTACTTATCTCTTGGCTCTGATGGTACAGAATCTTCCTGAAATGCAGGAGACCTGGCTTCAACTCCTCGGTTAGTAAGATCCCCTGGAGAAGGGAATGACAGCCCACTCCAGTATTCTTGCCTGGAGAATCTCATGGACAGAAGAGCCTGGCGGGAGACAGTCCATGGAGTCCCAAAGAGTCAGACACGACCAAAGCAACTAACACTTTGTTATTGACCCTGTTTAGATTGCTCAGTAGACTTTTTAAACTATTATTTAATTTCCCCTCGAACATGCTTATGGTTTTTGACTTGTATGTGTAACATAGATTTTGGGCTTAGAACTAAAATTCTGAGATGCCACTTCTTTCCCTCAGAAAATTTCCCACAGGGTTATTCCTTTCCTCTGGAATTGTGTGTTGCTGTAGAAAAGACCAACCATTCATTCACTCACTAGTATTTCACTGAGTGTCCACTAGGGGTTAGGCACTAGCCTAAAAGCAGGAGTCATCAATGAACACCACAGACAAAATCTTTGCCTTCATAGAGATCACTTTCTAGTGGAGGAAAACAAAGATATAGAAGTAGAAAAGTGCCAGTTTGGATCAAAGAGGTTGAGGTTTTGGCTCATGTCCTCTGGGTGGCCACGAGTCCTAAGTCCTCTTTCCTCTCCCAGTCCAGCCCTATCAAAATGGCAAATCGCTACCATCTGAGAAGTTTAGTGGTATTTCTGCTACTGTTCTGAAGTCCCAGACAGTGATAAGCAAGCAGTCTTTCCCATCCAGATTTATCTTGGGGCCTTCAAATGCTCTCAGCTGGCAACAAATGGCAACTGAGACCAAGGGAGATTTGAAGACCCAAAAAGATAATAAAAGGCATTGAAGTTTTTGAGAAATAGGATCCCACACATACATTGCTTGTGGGAATACAAAATGCTCCAGCAACTTTGGAAAATAGAAGCTCCTGAAAATGGTGATCGTAAAGTTTTCATTATGACTTAGCAGCTTCATTTCTGGGTATATCCCCAAAACAAACAAACAAAATATATGCCTGTATAGCAACCTGTATGCTTCCCAGGTGGTGTGGTGGTAAAGAATCCACCTGCCAATGCAAGAGATGCCAGATACTGGGTCTGATCCCTGGGTGGGGAAGATCCCCTGGAGAAGGGAATGGTTGCCCACTCCAGTGTTCCTGCCTGGAGAATGCCATAGGCAGAACAGCCTGGCTGGCTACAGTCCATGGGGTCACAAAGAGTTGGACATGACTGAGGGAATAACACTTTGGAACCAAAAGTGAAAGAAACCATAAACCATAGTGATGGGAAAAGATATCACTAAGGCTCTGGGAACTGATTTTATTTCTTATAAGTGACTCCTATTTCATAGGTGGGTTTTCCAGAACTCTCTGATTCCCACATTTATATTTCTGGGACTTCCTAGTAAGCAGTAGATTTATAGAGACCAAGGCTATGCATAGATTCTGCTACGCGGAAATGCTGTTGGTGGTTTTGTGATATCATTGTTCTTATGGATTGATGGTGAAGAAAGTCACAGTGGGCAGACGCCCAATTGCCAGTGGTCTCACCGATGGATGACAGGAAACCCCACTTCTATCTTTCTGCAAGCTTCTTAGTGAAGCCTCTCAACCATAAGCAAAAGTCTGAATATACCTGGCCTTGACAAACACACCCTGGAATAAGGTGCTATCTCCCAAGTCAGGTTCACATTCCCTTCCTCTTTGCAATAGAATAAACCAGCCCTATGCACACCACAGAAGCATTTTTGAGGGATGCTGTGATGGTCTAACTACCAAGATGATTATTACAAATACCAGATGGAGGGATAATAGGTTTCTTTCACAAGCGCCAAGACTGGCCGTCATTAAGCCATTTCAGTCCAAAGTCTGTACCTCTGGTAAGTTGAGTTCTGAGCAGTTCCTTTCTCTCGGTTCTGTCTACTGACCACCACTGGCTAGCAACCAACCGAAGTGAGCCCTCAGGGAACCTGGCTGAACTTCTCCACCTCATCTGTGTCTTGCTCCTCACCTCCCTTGGGGCCTACACCAATGGCCCCATTGGGCCCTTCTCCCATGACTAGTCATGCCTGCTCTTTGGGCATGCCGTCCCTTGCGCCACCTTGCTCTTCAGATGTCTGGGTAGTTTTTCCATTTTCCCCTTGATTTAGAGGGGAAAAGGGGCCCTTGGAAGAACTGAGTGTCATGAATGTTAGTAACACAAGATGCTAATAGGATGTAATTGGACCACATAAACTGTCTGCTGGTGGTAAAAATCATTGTCTTTTTTGTTTACACTGTGAATAAGACTTATCCTTTTTTTTTTTTACATGTTTCATTAAAGAGATCTCCCTTCTTCTTTGAGATCACACAAAATCCAAACCAGAAGTTAGAACCCATTGAAGGACATCAGGTTTAGATTTAGAAGTCCTGTGACATGGCACAGTGAGACGTCCCTAGAGGTCTCTTATATTTGAATTTATTTAATTAATTATCTTATGAAAATGCCTTATCAATTGTTGCTTATGATAATCTGGTAGCATAAAAAATATTGACATATAATCCTAAGTAAACAATTTTTCTGAGCTGACTGTAAATATCAATTTCAGCTTCATACACAAATAAATAGATAAAACCACAACTACTATAAACAATTATTTATAATTAGAAGACAAAGTGAATTAAGATTGTTTTCCTTCTGAAACGGTATTCTGAATAAATGCTTTATTGGTAAATAAATAGACAACTCATGTTCCTTCATTGCAGAACAGTGGTTTTTTTTCAAGTTGACCACTAATTTGAATATCATGTATCTACAGAAAGTAGATTGTAACTTGTACACAAAATAATGCCCAGAGATTAGTCTAAATATTCTTCAAGTTATGCAAAATCATATCAGTCTTTGAGAGTAATGTCAAGTTTATGCTGATTTACAAGTACTACAGAGGAGTTTATTAGATTTTATAAAAGGCCCTCACATGTTCTATATTGTTCTTAAAGAACAAAGCATATTTTCTTTTGCAATAAATGCAAAACTAACTCTTGGCTTAAAAAAATAAAACCTCATAATAGAATTTAAATTAGGACTGTGACTGTGTTCTTTGTATATTTCATTGAGTATTATTCTTTAACTTAATTCCTAAATATGAAATCATGTGGCCTATTTTAAAAATATTTAATATTACATTGTAGGCTAGTGACTTGGTAATAAAGACTGACAGAATTCATAAGAGGAATATCTAGTTACATTGGGTTGATTGCCAAAGAAATGACTCCACAAGTAAAATCCCTCTATTGGTAAATGCTATGTAAATTTTCCACAACAAAAGGCTAATTTCACTGGTACATCAATGTGTGTGAAGAAAAGACCTTTTCAATAGTCTTCTCAATAAACTTAAAAAAGTTAGTGATATATATTTTGTGATTTTGATATTGACAGGGGCTCTAAAGTATAAAGTCCATAGTTAAAGCAATTAGTTCAGTCAATTAAATAAAAAAGAAAGAATGAAACAAAGGTAAATTGCTCTTTGAAATTCTTTGAAGGAATTCTGTCCCTTGTTTTCTGTACTTTACTTTCTATTACATCAAGATGGACAGACCTTTGTATAGACTTTGTCTTCATGTGCAACTACTTCAATACTTTAGCTATTGAAAGAAAGTGAAGTCACTCAGTCGTGTCTGACTCTTTGCGATCCCACAAACTGTAGTCCACCAGGTTCCTCTGTCCATGGGATTTTCCAGGCAAGAATACTGGAGTGGGTTGCTATTTCCTTCTCTAGGAGATCTTCCCAATCCAGGGATTGAACCCAGGTCTCCCACATTATAGGCAGACGCTTTACCATCTGAGCCACCAGGGAAGCTAGGTGACATTAAATGGACTGCTTTCAATACATATTGAAAGAAATATACCCTTGGGTTTTAAAAGGATGTACCTTATATCACCTAAAATCTCTTAAGAATGCTTAGAGGTATGGTATTCACATAACCTGTGAGGTAAGTGTGATCAACAAAATATTTATTTGTGCTACATTTTGATTAAAAGATTCTACATTTCTAATTAATTTAGAAGCATCATTGTGTGTGTGTGTGTGTGTGTTAGTCACTCGGTCATGTTCAGGTCTTTGTGACCCCATGGGCTCTTTGTGACCACCAGGCTCTTCTGTCCATGGAATTTTCCAGGCAGACTACTGGAGTGTGTTGCCATTTCCTTCTTCAAGGGATCTTCCTGACCCAGGTGTCAAACTCATGCTTCCTGCATTGCAGGAGGGTTCTTTACCACGGAGCTACCTGGGAAGTCCTTAAAGCCCAACAACGTGACAATATATAATTATGAATTGCCATGAAAAAGTGAGCAGAACTCACCACCCAGGGAGTCAGCACTTCTTCAGTAATAATTGTCCTAGTTCTTGGACTTTCCTGAGTCCAGTCTAGGAAGGATGTGAGTTAGGTCAAGGAATTCTCACTTTGGAAGATCTCTGGACTTATCTATGGGTACCAGGACTCCTGAGAATAAGGAGAAGCCTGTGTAATGGAGACTAATGTGGTCCTTAACCATTTCAGAGGCGCTTCACTTCTCTTCTGAGTGAGGGGTCCCCAAGGCTTTATCCCAGAAACAGCCAGAGCAAGGGTGAAGAACTTCCAGGCAATGGAAATCACTAATATCCTAAGCCCACCTCAGTAGGTATTAAAGACCTCAGGATGAAGTGAGAATAAAATTGAATTTCAGACTGAAAGAGGGGAGAAAATTTTACTTTCTCACACCAACCATTATGCTTGGTTCACTGTGTAATTTTAATCCTTCCAGTCAGAAACCGTGTAATGGGGTTCAAGAAATGTTCATTCAACAGTTAATATAAATAAGCCTACACCCTCCCCCACCCTGTGCCCATGAATCTGAATCATCAGCATTTTTTTGAGCTCTTACAATGAAAAGTCTTGGGCTCAAGAACGATAGAAATGTGACTTTTCTGAATTTACAGAATCAAGAAAGGCTTTCTGTCAGAACTAGAAAAACCAAGGGTTAAAGACGTTAAGATTCTGGAAAACCATGAACAGCCTGAACCCACCTCCACACAGTGAGAAATTAGTAGGACAATGAGCTTTCCTTTTCAATCTTCTTTAATGAAAAGTTTAATTACTGTATTTGCTGCCTTTAACATTTGCCTGCAAAAAAAGAAAATGTAATGATGTGCTATTTTTGAGAAACACCTTTGTGGGTGATGCTGAGAACACCTGCTGCAAACTTGAAGGGGAGGTTTCTCAGACAAAACAAGATGAAACAAACAGAAAGTAAAATTGGCTTATCCAAATACCTAGGGACTAAAATGAACGATCACACCATTTTATTTTCTTTTTAAATTTAAAAGAAGATTCTGGATTTTGTTTATAGCAGTTTTGTATATTCTATGGCTTCCCAAGTAGCTCACCTGGTAAAGAATACGCCTTCAATGCAGGAGACCCCAGTTCGATTCCTGGGTGTGGAATATCCACTGGGGAAGGGAATGGCTACCCACTCCAGTATTTTGGCCTGAAAAAGTCCATGGACAGTACAGTCCATGGAATGTATATACACATTCTTCTCTATTCTATAGGTTTGGACAAAATGGAATGTCATGTTTCCACCATTATAGTATAATACAGAGTAACTTTGCCTGTGTGTGTATATGTGTGTGTGTGTGTGTGTGCGTGCGTACACACATGCTCCATCGTGTCTGACTCTTTGCGACCCCATGGACTGTAGCGCACCAGGCTCCTCTGTCCATGGGATTTCCAGGCAAGAATACTGGAGTGGGTTGCCAATTCCTTCTCCAATGGATCGTCTGACCCAGGGAACAAACCTGAATCCTATGTCTCCTGCATTGGCAGGCAGTTTCTATTTTACTTCTGTAAAAATCCCCTGGGCACCATCTATTCATCCCTTAGCATCTACCTACCCACTGGCAACAACGGTATTTTTACTGTCTCAATAATTTTGCCTTTTCTAGAAATTCCATCTAGTCGAAATAATAAAGTATGTAGTACTTTCAGACTGGCTTCTTTCACTTAATGACATGCATTAAATGTTCCTCTCTGACTTTTCATGGCTTGATAGTCTGTTTCTTTTTAGCACTGAAAATTATTTCATTGTCTGGATGTACTACAGTTTTCTTTGTCCATTCACATCTTTGTTTGTTCAAAGTTCTGGAACTTATAAATAAAGCTGCTGTAAACACCTATGTGTAGGTATTTGTAAGACATAAGTTATCAAATTCTTTGGATAAATACCAAGGAGTTCAATAGCCAGATTGTATAAAAATAGGTTTAGTTTTATAAGAAACCACCAACTGTCCTCCGAAATGGCTGCACCATTTTTGAATTCACATCAGTCATTGATAAGAGTCCCTATTGCTCCACATTCTCACCAGCATTTGTTGTGGTCAGTGTTTGGATTTTGGCCATTCTCATAGGTGTGTAGAGGTGCCTCAGGTTTTAAATTTTCATTTCCCTGGTGACATAGAATGTGGAGCATCTTTTCATGTGTTTATTTGCCATCTGTTTATCTTCTCCAGTAAAGTGGCTGCTAAGGTCTTTGTCCCATTTTTAATAGAGCTGTTTGTCTTCCTGTCATTGAGCTTTAAGAGTCATTTGTGTGTTTTGGAAGTTAGTCCTTTTCTGATGTATCTATGGAAAATATTTTCTGTCAATATGTGGTTTATTTTTCATTGTATTAGCAATGCCTTTGGCAGTGCAGAATTTTTTGTTGTTTTGTTATTGAAATCCAACTTACCAGTTATTTCTTTGTTGGATCACATATCTGAAAAGTCATCACCAAACTTAATACTATGTTATTTTCAAAGAGTTGGCACTTAGTTTTACTTATCAATTCTATTTTTTATTTTAATTTATGGATTTTAGCTGTCATTATCAATTATCTCCTTTTTTTAGTTTAACACTATTTTCATTTTTTTCTAGTTCTTAAATTAAACCTTTTATATATTCTTAAATACTTTTATGTAATAAAATGATTTTCTAGATAGTAAATATAGTTGAAATCACATTTCATAGACTTTACAAAATGTGTTCTCGTTTTGGTAATTTCCAACTTTTTGTAAGAGTCTTTTTTTCCTTTAATTTAAAAATGGTTTAAAAATTTAGTTATTGCCATTATTGTTAAATTTTAGCTTTATTTCATTGTGGTTACAGAATGTGGCTTTCTCTTCTTTGGAAGTTTTCTTGTGGCTAAGTACATTTTGTTACATAAATTAACTTTATGCTCATATCATTTGGCCTGATAATTCAACTTACAGGAATGTGATTTTTTTCTGAGAAAATAAAATATTTGTGTACAAGCAAGTTTATCACCACTTTACTCACAAAAGAGAAAATTTGCCATCAATCAAATGATCATAGTAGCCATAAAAATGCCAATATGGGGACAACTATTAACAAATGCGTTTAAAGGTCAGGGATCAAGGAAATTCTGGTCGAAAAGCATAGAGAGCAACCTAGTCTTTACAGAATGATTTGCATGTGTGCATGCTCAGTCGTGTCCAACTCTTTGCGACCCCATGGACTGTAGCCCAGGAGGCTCCTCTGGCCCTGAGATTCTCCAGGCAAGAATACTGGAGTGGGTTGCCATTTCCTTCTCCAGAGGATCTTCTTGACCCAAGGATCAAACCCACGTCTGCATCTCCTGCATTGCCAAGTGGATTCTTTACCAGCTGGGAAGTCAAGAAAATGATTTACATGTGCACAAAAAAAGACTGATTTGAATACATTAAAAAGCTAATGATAATTGTTTTATAAAACATGGGACACCGGACAGCCCCAGCCTCTGTGACCCTTAACCCCCAGATGACAGGCAAGCATTTGGTGATCACAGAGGCAGAGCTTTCCAACTCTGGAGGCCTGCAGAGCGCTTGCACAGCTCACCCACTGCCTTTCTTGAGAGGAAGACGACGAAAAGGTGAGGCCATCACTAGGAGGAGTTTCTTCCCTGGACAAATGAAGACGTCCTCCTCTACTTCCTCCCCTGGCCCTGGAGGCGCTTCCCATAATCCCCCAGGCAGCCAGCCCTTCTCGTCATCCCCCGGGAGGGGGTTCACTTTCCCCCACCCCACCCTTGCACGGATAAGGCCTCCCATGGGAGAAAGGAGGGGCGCGGCCGCGAAGCCTCAGGTGACTGGAGAACGCTCCATTCCTGGAGGCAGAAGTTGTCTTCTTGCTTTTCTTAAATATAAATGAGAGACCCACCTCTCTCTACCTCCCCCACCCCTCTCTACCTCCCCCACCCCCAACGAAAAGGAGTGAAGGAAACCCCCTGGAAGGCTCAGCGCAGAGGAGAGTGCCTTGTGCTTATAGGGTGAGACTGCCCTGGGGGAGGAAAGTGTCCTGGAGACCTCCTGGGGGTCCGCTTCCCATCTTCCACACCTCTCTGACTCGTCTACTAGGAGGGTCCAGCTGCCTGGCAACTGGCTGAGTAGGGGGACTTCCCTCTTTGAGGGTGCTGTGCTAAGTCGCTCGGTCATGTTCAACTCTTTGCGACCCCATGGACTGCAGCCTGCCAGGCTCCTCTGTTCATGGGATTCTCCAGCAAAGAATACTGGAGTGAGTTCCCATTTCCTTCTCCAGGGGATCTTCAAGAAAATTAGAGATACCAAGGGAATATTTCATGCAAAGATGAGCACAATAAAGGATAGAAATAGTATGGACCTAACAGAAGCAGCAGATATTAAGAACAGGTGGCAAGAATACACAGAAGAAGCATATAAAAAAGATCTTCATGACCCAGATAACCACCTTGGTGTGATCATTCACCTGGAACCAGACATCCTGGAATGTGAAGTCAAGTGATCTTTAGGAAGCATCACTATGAACAAAGCTAGTGGAGGTGATGGAATTCCAGTTGAGCTATTTCAAATCCTAAAAGATGATGCTGTGAAAGTGTTGCACTCAATATGCCTGCAAATTGGGAAAACTCAGCAGTGGCCAGAGGACTGGAAAAGGTCTGTTTTCATTTCGGTCCCAAAGAAAGGCAATGCCAAAGAATGTTCAAACTACTGCACAATTTCACTCATTTCACACACTAACAACATAATGCTCAAAATTCTCCAAACAAGGCTTCAACAGTACATGAACTGTGAACTTCCAGATGTTCAAGCTGGGTTGAGAGAAGGCAGAGGAACCAGAAATCAGATGACACCACCCTTACGGCAGAAAGTGAAGGAGAACTAAAGAGCCTCTTGGTGAAAGTAAAAGAGGAGAGTCAAAAAGTTGGCTTAAAATTCAACATCTAGAAAACTAAGATCATGGCATCTGGTCCCATCACTTCATGGCAAATAGATGGGGAAACAGTGAGAGACTTTACTTTGGGGGGCTCCAAAATTGCTGCAGATGGTGACTGCAGTCATGAACTTAAAAGATGCTCCTTGGAAGAAAAGCTATGACAAACCTAGACAGCATATTAAAAAGCAGAGACATTACTTTGCCAACAAAGGTCTGTCTAGTCAAAGTTATGGTTTTTCCGGTAGTCATGTATGGATGTGAGAGTTGGACTATAAAAAAAACTGAGCACTGAAGAATTGATGCTTTTGAACTGTGGTGCTGGAGAAGACTCTTGAGAGTCCCTTGGACTGCAAGGAGATCAAACTAGTCAATCCTAAAGGAAATCAGTCTTGAATATTCATTGGACGGACTGATGCTAAGCTGAAACTCCAATACTTCGGCTACCTGACGTGAAGAGTGGACTCACTGGAAAAGACCCTGATTCTGGGAAAGATTTAAAGCAGGAGGAGAAGGGGACGACAGAGGATGAGATGGTTTGATGGCATCACCGACTGGATGGACATGAGTTTGAGTTGGCTCCAGGAGTTGGAGATGGACAGGGAAGCCTGGGAGCTATATAGTCCATGGTTTTGCAAAATATCGGACACGACTGAGCAACTGAACAGAACAGACACAACAGAAAATGCGGACATTGTATGTCTTCCCGACTATTTTGGTTGTGGGTAATTATCTTGGGCCAACAAACATTAAACAAATTCTGTACTTTTAAACCCATACACTGAGCCACAAAAATTCAGATACCGAAATTACTCATTCAGTCATTGTCTATTAGCAGGGTTTTCTCACCTTCAGGATTGGCATGTCTCATTCGACCCCTAAATTTTGAAGATTTGTAGGGAATTCCTCGTCAACACTGTTTTTAATCAGATCTAATCAAGGAAAGGCTACTCAGATACCAGTTAATGTCATTTATAAGACAATATTAAATATTGTCTTCAATATCAATCTTAGGTGCCTTAAACCCAGATGAAACCAAAAAATAGTTGATGGTTGAAGAGAAGGCCAGTAGTGGGGGCCTACTCTCAGTGTCCTTCTTGAAAGCGTTTTAACTCATTGCTATGAGCTGTGGTTTCTTAATGTATCTTTGTTGGGAAATGATCAGACACAGACAGCAGATACCAGAATTTTATTCAAAGATTATTGTGGGTTTTTTAGGCACAAAAACAAAAGCAGGAGTTAAGATATGATTTCCATATTTCCCAGAACATTATGCCCACATCCTTAAGGATGAAACTGAGGACTTTTTAGGTAGCTTTGATGTTAAAAGAAAATATCTTAAAAGAGATTGTGTTAACATTAAAATTAATCTAAATGGAAGAACATCCTGAAAAATATATTTGCAATGTCTCTAATATATCATAGACTGTTATTCCAAGTTTGAAATATGTTATTTCAAATGTATTTTTCAGGGATTTTTCTATTATACAGATTTATTGGGATTTTTCTCACTATATAAATGTGCACATTCCCTGTAAGTAATAGATTTAACCCTATAGCATTGAATTTTGTTGGTCAAAAAATGGTGATTATCAACAAGTTCTCATCATTACCATCATAAATGTGAGAGAAGCTCTATCCTATGTAAGATGGATCATAAGCCAGTGTCTGAGGAAAGGAGCCTCCTATATTATTCAGTGTGAAATTATTCTACTCTTTATATTTTACTCTTTCTACCCAAGTTCACCAAATTTTTTACATTTGTTCCATGAATCTGGAAGGAAACAAAATGTTGTGGTTCTCTGCTTCTGCATTATGAATCTCCCAAAACTTATTTAATTAAAGATTGGGCTTCTTGTTAGCAAGTTTTTATTGATGTTTAGACATCTTAGTTTGAAGGTTATTGAAAGTTAGTGGACAAGCCATTTGGGGGCGGCTCCCTTCATGGAGGCATTTATCTCGTATCTAGTTATTCTCCAGGAGTGATTCTCAGCCTTGGCTCTACATCAAAATCCACCCAGCTTTTAACAGTCCCAAAGCCCAGGGCTGGCTCTGATTCAGAAGCTTTGGGGAGAGGGATCCAGGCAGTGGTATTTTTGAAAGCTCTCCGAATCCAAACTGCAGCCAAGACAGAGAACCGCTGCTCTCCACCAGTTCTTCCAAATCTGTATTGGCTAAACTTCTTACACCTGAAATGCAATCTGCTTTATCCCTTGGCACCAGGATGCAAGACTGACATTTTAGAAGATATTTATGTAAATCACAAGCTAATATGCCATCAATTTGTCATGAGACTGCACAGAAATTACTCCAAACCAAACCTGACAGACCTCTTACTCTGCTAATACTTATTAAACTGCAGTGACATTAAAAAAATAAAAGGTCGAACAAATGTATTTGTACTACATTTTCTTCTATAAGCTGGGCTTTCCAGGTGGCGCTAGTGGTAAAGAACCCACCTGCCAATGCAGGAGACACAAGAAACTTGGGTTAGATCCCTGGGTCAGTAAGATCCCCTGGAGGAGGGGACGGCAACCCACTTCAGTATTCTTGCCTGGAGAATCCCAAGGAAAGAGGAGCCTGGCGGGCTACAGTCCGTGGGGTCACAGCAACTTAGCATACATGCACTTCTGTAAGGAAGGGATGATTTCTATGTTACAGTGTAGAAAGTAAAAACGCTATCAGTTCCTAATATTTTTAAACATTAAAATACTGTGAACCGAGGCATGGTTCTATAGATAGGACACTAAGCATGTGAACTTTACAGAACATTTGGTTTTCAAAGCACTGGAGTAACCAAACAAATTTTGTCTTTAAAGTAATAAATCTATGGAAATATCTAAGACTATAAAAAATGTGGTGGACCTTATTTACTTTGGTAGTGTACATATCACTTATTTTTGCAAATGCAAAGTAACTTACATAGTTCTGCCCCACTTTAAATTTATAATAAGTCAAATTTATAAACACAAAATTATAAATTTGAAGCTTTTGAACTGTGGTGCTGGAGAAGATTCTTGAGAGTCCCTTGGACTGCAAGGAGATCAAACCAGTCATCCTGAAGGAAATCAACACTGAATATTCATTGGAAGGACTGGTGCTGAAGCTGAAGCTCCGATACTTTGGACACCTGATGCAAAGAGCTGACTCATTGGAAAAGACCCCAGTGCTGGGTAACATAGAGGGCAAGAGGAGGAGACAACAGAGGATGAGATGGTTGGATGGCATCACCGACTCAATGGACATGAGTTTGAACAAGCTCCATGAGACAGTGAAGGATAGGGAAGCCTAGCGTGCTACTGTTCATGGAGTCACAAAGAGCCGGACAGGACTTAGTTACTGAACAACAATCAATTTAGGAGTTAAGGCAAAAGAACATATTTAGCAGTAACTATGTTTTTCTTTTGATAAACAAATATGGGAGGTAGAAAACTTAGGGGCTGGGCACCCCCTGTGGAGGTCAACACCTGTGAAAGTCCAGACTCACCCACTTGCTGACTGTGGAAAATTCGGCAAGCTATTCAGTATCTCAGGTCTTGTTCTCCCTCCCCAAGAAATGGGAATAATTGTAAGCTGCACCTGCCTCAGACCCATTCTTCAAGCAGAACAGTGCATGTGAAATGCTTGAAACAGCACCTCACAAATACATAGCAGCCAAGTGATATTATTTAATTTGCTTGCCATCCAATCTGATGTTCTTTTGAGGAAGGATGCTTTTTATAGTTAATATCGACTTATGTCAACTCCCTTTGGTTAAAAGGCCACCAATTAATTTTGCAAATGTAGCTGATGGCATTTGCTAAAAAAAGACAAATTTTGTCACAAAATTTTTAAAAATTTTAAATTAATGAGCCTTAGATAGATCATTACTCCAAAGAAGAATCAGCATATCCTAATGGTTTTGCTTATATAATTTACTCGGACAGCCTCAGCCAGAGTTCTTAAAGCACCATAATCCTTAGCTTTTGTCAATGACAAAATTTTCAATGGTAAGACTAAATTAATAAGAACTTGTATTTCCTCATGTTGTAAGGATTAAATAATATACTTCATGTAAAGCCCTGAGAATACCACCTGCATATATAAAATTGAAAATTAATGTTTTAGCATTGTTGCCCAGTGGTGTCCAACTCTGCAGCCTCACAGACTGCAGTCTGTCAGGCTCCTCTGTCCATGGACTTTCCTAGGCAAGAATACTGGAGCCATTTTCTACTCCAGGGTATCTTCCCAACCCAGGGATTGAACCCAGGTCTCCTGCATTGCAGGCAGATTCTTTACCATCTGAGCCACCAGGGAAGCCCCAAAAGGCCATTACCAGAAGCCTTCACCTGACACCTCATTGAAGGAATGAGGACTCATCTCCATATCTAACCTGCCACCAGAAAAGAAATGGGCCTCAAGATAATTGCATTAGAACAATGATGAATGAACTCTGAAGGCATCAACTGACCCACCTGCCTCCGAGTTGTGTGAGACCAGTGGTCACCATAACCACTCGGACTCTGTTCCCAGAGAGATGGGCAGGTGTACTAGGGATCTGAAATAGAGTTCCCTTATATTCCCAAGGCAAGTTAGTACTTCTGAGTAGTAATGCAGTACTGAGTATACTGTATATGCTTAATAAGTGGCTATCTGTATTCCTACAAATTCTACGAAAATACTGTCTGGTAGCTTAGGACAACAAAAAATAAGTGAAACTACTTAAAAGAATGAAGAATCTTGTTCAACATCATTTAAGACTGAAGCATAACCTAAGATTAGCTGAAAACCAGATTCTAAACATCTCATAGTTCACATTCTTAAGGCATCTAATTTAAGAGACATTTAGCTTCTAAATGTCTTATGTTAAACTACACATAAAATTATATTCATGCAGTATACTTTTTCATGAATACTAATTCCTAGACATTGTTTGCACATTTTACAAAGAACAAAACAGTTAAGGCTTAAAAGTGAGTGAGATGGCTTTATTCTTGTTGATCTGGTCTCTGACAAGCATTAGATAATCTGATGGAAGTGTCTTTGAGAAATAAACTTTGTGGTAAGCTTTCCTTACTGCGTTCTATCAGCAAAACCTTAGAAAGATCCACCTGCTAACTGAACCCCCATGCTTCCTGCAGAGTGATAAATAATAAAATTCTTATCCCTAAAAATAAGCAGCATGGTCACCCCATTACCTTTAATCCACACACTCATCAAAATGATCAACAGAACTGCCTACATTTGCATTTATCAAGAACATCCCATCCTGTTAAACTAGTCAAAATATAAAAATCAACCTCAAAAAGACCACGATTCTTTCTACACATGATTCATGAATAATTGGTTCAGTTGCTCGGTCATGTCCAACTCTTTGCAACCCCATGGACTGCAGTTTGCCAGGCTTCCCTGTCCATTACCAACTCCCAGAGGTTGCTGAAACTCATGTGCATTGAGTTGGTGATGCCATCCAACAATCTCATCCTCTGTCATCCCCTTCTCCTCCTGCTTTAAATCTTTCCCAGAATCAGGGTCTTGTCCAGTGAGTCCACTCTTCACATCAGGTGGCCAGATTATTGGAGTTTCAGCTTCCACATCAGTCCTTCCAATGAACACCCAGGACTGATCTCCTTTAGGATTGACTGGTTGGATCTCCTTGCAGTCCAAGGGCTCTCAAGAGTTTTCTCCAACACCACAGTTCAAAAGCATCAATTCTTTGGTGCTCAGCTTTCTTTATAGTCCAACTCTCACATCCATACATGACTACTGGAAAAACCATAGTTTTGTCGGCAAAATAATGTCTCTGCTTTTTAATATGCTGTCTAGGTTTGTCATGAATAATACACACACATACTTGGAGTATGTGCTGGTTCTATACAAGGAATAAGGTTTCATTTCTAAGAAAGAATTATAGTGATTTTGAAGGGTAAAATATTTGTTCTATATGTTTGTTGACATATTTGGAGGCACAAAACTTTTTTTCCTAAATCTTTATAAAATGAGGTTCTGAGATGCTTAAATATATCGATAGAATCATGTCACATGTATCAGTAAGACACAGAACTATCAGTGAGTTTTCAATTTTGTAGTAAACTTTTGAAATATTTTCAAAATGTGTGCTTTGGAATCTATGGAGTTATATGAGCGTTGCTCTTCTTATTTGATGTATGCCAGCATTTAATCCTATAGCAAACTTGTGACATGGGTGTTATTAATATCCCGATTATATTCATAAAAAGAATGAAGCTGGGAGAGTTTAAATACCCTGCATAGGAAAGTATGTATTGGTTTGATCTCAGAAAGCCCAGCCAGAGCACAGGCTTATCTTTATACCCAATTGCCCTTGAGCAAGATGAATTCGCTAAATTTCCCTGATGAAATTATTCCAACAGCCCACTGCTTTTAATAGCTACACGAATATACCCTTTTCCATTTGGATACATAATAAAATGAAAAAGTCCATGGCTTTGATTTATTATTGAAATATATTGATAGCCCATTTCTAAAAGCTGATAAAAAAAAAAGTACCAAAACTGTAATTAGTAAGAGAAAAAGATGCTTTGGGGGATGTGAAGTTAATCATCCACATAAAGCTTTTTTTCCATTTGATAGGTAATTAGGATATACTTAGTAGAGGTACGACATCAATTTTCCTTGTTACTTATAATTAATATCCTTATGTTGTGTTCTTTCCTAAATCAAAAATTCTTACATTGAATAAGAAAATTTTATTTTAGACCACAAAGTACTTCAAGAAGCAAGTACATAGAGAGAAAGAAAAGGGTACAGGTATTAGTCTGTGAGTCATTAGGTCTGGGGAGAAAAACAAGAATCTGCCTTTTAACAAGACCCAGGTGACTCCAGTACTGCTGGTCTGGGAATCAGACCTTGGGAACCATGTAATCCCATGGCAACAGATGAACACAGGAATCTCAGTGACCTCATGGAAAACCAGGCTTACTTCTCATGCATGTAAACTCAGTACGTCAGGAGGGACTCGTCGTGTTAGAACTCTGCCCTCAGAAACGTGGCTTCTAAGGTCACTGTGGTCAGAGTGCGGAGGGTCCAGAGAGGGAGATGGTTTTAAGGACAAGGCTAGGGGGCTTGGACATTTCCACCTACATGTTATTGACCAGAAGGTAGTCATGGCCTAGGCTAAGCACTGGGGACGGTGGGACATGTGGTCCTGCTATGCACGGGGAAGTAAGCGCCCAGAGTGCAATAGGCAGCAAGCACAGTGTCTACCTGAGGATCAGCCACCCATCAGATTGGCCTCGGAGGCTGAAATAACCATCACTCAGCGGTAACTCATTCAGGCCGCCCTTACGTTCAGACGAGTTTATGCAAGAGCTGTGTTAACAGTGCATGTGTGTGTGCTCAGTTGCTAAGTTGTGACACCATGGATTGTAGTGCCCCAGTTTCTCTGTCCTTTTCGATTTCCCAGGCAAGAATACCGGAGTGTATTGCCATGTCCTTCTGCAGGGGTTCTTCCTGATCAAGGGATCAAAGCTGGGTCTTTTGCATTGGCAGGCGGATTCTTTACCTCCTGAGCCACTGGGGAAGCCATCTATATAACAGGTGTTTGGTAAACATCTGTTGGTTCAATAGTCTATATATTAGCCAATCATTAAGACCAAAAAGTCTCAACATTTTTATTTCTGTGCCATAGACACCATCTGTAAACTTATAATAGCTAACGCTTTTTTCATATTTACAACCCACTGCTGAGCAATTTTCATGTATAATCTTATTTAATTTTTATGAAATCTGTGTAGAATAAGTTTGTAATCTTGTAACTAAGATTTGTGAAGCCTAGACTGAAAATCCCTCTTGTCGGTAAAAGGTTCAGGAACATCCTGGCAGGAAATGTCAAACAAAAGAGCTATTGTTCCTCAGCAGAGTTAATCAATAAACTAATTAACATACATTGTGTCAAGATTCTCAGCTTACTCTTAACTCATTAGAGTTAGTATGTCCTGCATGTCCAGTGCGTGATTCTCTTGTATGACTTCTCCACTAGAAGTTCATGCAGCCTTGAACATCTCGTACAGATCACTGCTTACTCTTTCATACGTCAGTTCAGTTCAGTTGCTCAGTCATGTCCAACTTTGCGACCCCACGGACTTCAGCACGCCATGCTTCCCCGTCCATCACCAACTCTTGGAGCTTGCTGAAACTCATGTCCATTGAGTCGGTGATGCCATCCAACCATCTCATCCTCTGTCGTCCCCTTCTCCTCCTGCCTTCAGTCTTTCCCAGCATCAGGGTCTTTTCCAATGAGTCAGTTCCTCACATCAGGTGGCCAAAGTATTGGAGCTCCAGCTTCGGCATTAGTCCTTCCAATGAATATTCAGGACTTATTTCCTTTAGTCCTCTCATGCATAGTGGAAAATACATCATATGAAATAATTTACAAAGAACAAAGTGTTTCAAAATCCTGAATAACTGGTATGTCCTTTAATTTTTCATAAGAGGAGTACATAGTAACTAACATATCAGAGAACACTAGCTATTGCCAGCAGGAACCAAGAAATCTCTATTTAGTGGTGCCCAGTAGGAACATTAATAAAGCATAGACTTGCATAGCAAACTTCTGGTAACATTGCTTACCTTCCTCTTGGTTTTATATACTGACATCTGATAGTCCTTCTGTTTCTACATACGTGCATCCAATACACACACACACATCTGTGGACCAAAATATAAATAGAATTAGAAAATAAAAAAATTTATAGTTTCAAGATAAGCAATTTGAAGGATAATTACTTCCTTTCTTATGTATATTAGTAGTAATCATGCCGTTACTAAGAATTTATGCATTTATCTTGGTTTAAATTGTGGTGCTGAAGGAGACTCTTGAGAATCCCTTGGACTGCAAGGAGATCAAACCTGTCAATCCTAAAGGAAATCAACTTTGCATATTCATTGGAAGGACTGGTGCTGAAGCTGAAGCTCCAATACTTTGGCCACCTGATGTGAAGAGCCAACTCACTGGAAAAGATACAGATGCTGGGAAAGATCAAAGGCAATAGGAGAAGGGGGCTGCAAAGGATGAAATAGTTAGATAGCACCATCGACTCAAGGTACATGAATTTGAGCCAAGTCCAGGAAATAGTGGCCAGAGGAGCCTGGTGGACTGCAGTCTCTGGGGTTGCAGAGTCAGACACAACTTAGCGAGTAACCAACAGCTTGGTTTAAAAACTAGAGCATTCATTGTCAGAACATGAGATTGTTCTGTATTTAGAACAATATTTAGAATATTGACTATATTTAATTAACAGAAAAAACACATATTTTTGTTATTTTTCTGCATGTATTCAGCCTCAAAATATACTTACCTATTTTCCTGATAGTGCAGTTAGGTGATCCTGAGAACTCAATAGTGACTACATTCACATGCAACAGAATTGTATTCGTTTATTAGTTTAGTTCCGTATCTCATTTTTTTAAAAGGATGTTTGGCTGAATTGTACGTATAATCAAACAAATGTTGCATTGTTCTCAAATTCCAGCTGCACACTTTGGGAACTTGTCTGCCGGTTTATGTTTGTGTCTGGCACTCTGATTGCAGGCCTGCTTGCTCTTCCTCTCCATCAGGATTCCAAGGAGAGGAAGAAACGGTGGCGGTGGTCCTGAGATCAATGCTGTGAACCGGAAAGGGGGCATTATTTTCTTATTTCTTTAGAGTGAGCAGAGTATGTTAAGAAATTTCCGTATTTCGAGGCACCTCACAAGGTGAATATAACTGCAGGATCAGAAGTCAGATATCTAACTTCCGTTCACCCACGACTCAGAGTCATACGTACATGTACTGCTTCCAGAGCACCTAACTTCTGTAATCTTTCAAGTTGAAAGGAGCTGGCTATCAAGGCACACCAGACACCCTTAGAAACCAAAGAGATGGGGAAGGAAAATCACAAACAAAGAGGGAGCTTCAATCATTGGCAGAGACTCTAGAAGCTAAATAAATTGTGGGCATGGGATCTTCAGCTCAACCAGCACTTGGGAGATGTGATCTGTAACATGTTCTCATCTTAAATATTAATACTCTATACCAAATGCACTCCTTGAGAAGGGAATGGCAACCCACTGCAATATTCTTGCCTGGAAAATCCCATGGGCAGAGAAGCCTGGTCAGCTACAGTCCATGGGGTCGCAAAGAGTTGGACACGATTGAGCGACTGACACTTTCAATTTCACTTTCACATATATAAGACTGTATTTATTAATTTATTTTTGGCTACGCTGGATCTTCATTGCTGCTCAGGCCTTCTTCCTGCACAGAGAGGGGGTCACTCTTCGTTGCAGTGTGCGGACTTCTTACTGTGGTGGCTCCTCTTGTTTCGGAGCATGGGCTCCAGGCTCGTGGGCTCAGGAGCTGTGGCTTCCGGGCCCTAGAGCATAGGCTCAGTAGTTGTAACCCATGGGTTTAGTTGCTCCATGCATGTGGGATCTTCCTGGACCAGGGATTGAACACGTGTCTCCTACATTAGCAGGCAGACTCTACCTCTGAGCTATCAGTGAAGTCCCACAAATGCATTCTTAAACTACTTGGAGACATACTGCATTTCAGGCTTTGAAACAAACCTACCTGCTTGAAATTAGTGTGTGTGGATTCCCAAACAACAAGTACAACTTAAATTCCAAGATCATAAAGTATTGCTTTGAACAGTTTTATTCATAGACAGGAAGAGTGATGACAATGTCTCTGGATTTCTAGTCTATGTCTTACAATTACTTGATGACTTTGGGCATGGTATTAAAGGACTTTAACTTTTACCTGAAAAAGATGTTGTGTATTGAATGATGTTCCCTCAAAATTCATACTGGGGTACCTCACAATGTGACTTTAGTTGGGGGATGCATGTATTAGTTGCTCAGTCATGCTTAATTTTTTGTGACCCCATGGACTGTAGGCCACCAGGCTCCTCTGTCCATGGAATCTCCAGGCAAGAATACTGGAGTGAGTTGCCATTCCTTTTGCCAGGGGATCTTCCAGACCCAGGGATTAAACCCAGGTCTCCCACATTGCAGGCATATTCTTTACTGTCTCAGCCACCAGGGAAGCCCTTTAGTTGAAGAAAGAGCCTTTAAAGAGGAAATTAAGGTTAAGTAATGTAACATGGATCAACCCTAATCCAGTATGACTGGTGTCCTTATGAAGAGAGAGAAGAAGGGTAGGGGATGGGAGAGGGAGAGTTTAATGAACTTGGCTCATTCGACCTTGAGGACTGGCAAGATGGGAGACTGGAAATTCAGGTAATCATTGATCTTATAGTTGAGACCGATATATGAAGGGCAGACCAGCATGCTGGAACTTCAGGCAGGGTTTCTAGGTTGTAGTACTGAGGAAGATTTTCCTTCTTCTTTAGGAAACCTGTTGTTGCTCTTCAGGCCTTCAACTGATTGGACAAGTCCCACCCAGGTAGGAGGTGATCACTTCACTTAAAATCAACCAGTTGTAATTATTACAGTCAGTTAATGTTAAATGTTCTCTTATTTAAACAGTAATTAATTACAAGGACCATGGGCAGAACACCACTCTCTTATTCCAAAGACAGCTGACTCTGATCCTCAAAAGTGTTTAGATTTCAATACAAACCCATTTGACTTGATTTGAAAATCAGAGCCACTTGTTAGGCTGACACACTTGAGCAAATCATTGAGGCTTCTCTTAAGGACATATTGTAACGTTGTGCTGTGCCAAGTCACTTCAGTCATGTTTGACTCTGCGACCCCGTGAACTGTAGCCCGCCAGACTCCTCTGTTCATGGGGTTCTCCAGGCAAGAATGCTGGAGTGGGTTGCTGTTTCCTCCTCCAGGGATCTTCCCTACCCAGGGACTGAACCCAGGTCTTTCACATCTCCTGCATTGGCAGATGGATTCTTTACCACTAGTGCCATCTGGGAAGCCTCTATTGAGTACCTTTTCCATTATAAAAAGGAATTAGTCAAATCCCTCTGCCAAAGAAGCAAAAGAGCTAGTAATTAACCTAGATAAGCTCTAAATAGTATCTAAATATGCAAAAAAAGACAAAACCAAAAGGAGCATTCTGCTTTGAAAACCTTCAAAGAAGAGATAACCTTTCTGGCATGTCCTGGAGAGTAATTAAACAATATATTACTACATTTAATTTCCAAAGGAAAATTAACTCCTTTTCAAAAAGTAAAAAGGACTACACATTTTTAATAAGAACAAACTCAGAATCAAGAATATACATTAATTATAACTGCATAAATTATTATATCACTTTGTCCAGGCAATCTTTGAAATATGAGTATAATTTACCATGATCATACACATCACCTTCATCTAAAATACAAATATTTAAAGACCTCAAGATAGATGCTACAATCCTCAGCAAAGATAAGTGGGTAGCAATGGCTATAGTGTTTTTCGTGGAAAAGAATGCAATCTATTCCAAATCCAAAAATGGGCATTATATAATCATAATTATGGGAGTGTTTATAGATGGATAAAAACTTTCTTCTAGTGAGTGTTATAGATATTTTGCTCTTGTTTAGGTGCTAATTCATGTCTGACTCTTTGTGATCCTGTGAACTGCAGCCCACCAGGCTCCTCTGTCCATGGGATTTCCCAGGCAAGGATACTGGAGTGAGTTTCCATTTCCTTCTCCAGGGGATCTTCATGACCCAAGGATTGAACCCACATCCCCTGTATTGGCAGCCAAATTCTTTAGCAATGAACCCCCAGGGGAACCTCAACACTACTTAGATGATGCTAAAATCAAGAGAACCTGGAACATTATTATAGAAAATTTATTCAAACTAGTGACCATTCAAATACCCACATTACCCCCAAAGAGTATATTGGAATAATAAACAGGAAACGCTATTAAAAGACACAGAAGATAAATACAGTGTTTCCATGGGTGTTTTTAAAATAACCTTTACTAAGACTTTTATTAGGAATATCCAACACTAAACTGTTAATATGGACATCTGTTTGAGCATTTAGATAGTAACTAGGCACATAAAATTTTAATTGGCAGTTTCTTCAGTATTTAAGACTATATTGCTATCAACATATTTTTCATAAAGAAAGTCATGCACTACTGTCAGTTATATTTATTACACGGAGGAACATTTTAATATAATAATGCAGATGTCTTCATTCTATAAGTCCCAGTGGTACTTAAAGCTAGAATTTTATTACTTGTGCCGAGGGCCGAACAAAGCTATAAACCTGCTAAATTCTAACTCAGCTACTGCTGTTGAGTGGTGCATTTTTGAGTTGTAAATTATAATATAAAGTAATCAAATATGTATAAGAATGGTAGCCGTGGAAGCAGCATCACGGATTCATTAGATTTCAGAAGAAATCAGGAAAAGAATTTATAAACATCAACACTCTGCTCTGCGTTTATGAAATTCTCTTCCCAATACATAGCTCTGTTCTACTAACTGAAGAAATGGTCTGTCAATCAGCACAGCCTACATTCTGTTTTTCACAACATCTCCTTTGTTCACAACTTATTTTCAAAACAATCATCTCGGCCACCCTACTAACCTCCATCTTTTACTTAGAATGACCAAACACTCCATGTAATGGTATATGAAGATATTAAAACCATTAGAAGGCATCTCTCTGAGGACATTTTGTAATGTGCAGAGCATTTAGAAATATCAACTGCAAAGTAAAGGCTGGGAAATTCTTTTGCTTCAAGTTAGAAGAGTCCAAACAACCACACCGCAACATGGAATTTTGTATTCGCAACCACAGAGAGATGGTGATGAATGAAGACTAGGAAGGCTGCTTTTCTCCTTCGGTGTCACCTGCCCTTGAAAGTGAAAGTATTAGTCACTCATTGTGTACGACTCTTTGCGACTCCATGGACTGTGGCCCACCAGGCTCCTCTGTCCCTGGAATTCTCCAGGCAAGAACACTGGAGTGGATTGCCATTCCCTTCTCCAGGGGATCTTCCTGACCCAGGCATTGGACCCAGGTCTTCTGCACTGCAGGTAGGTTCTTTACCATCTGAGCCATGAGGCAAGCCCGTATACAATCATTATTACTCTTCCATAAGAAAATAATTATTTTAAACACTGCCTATATTATAAACAGACAATTGCATTACGAAGTATACAATTTTTGGAGTGGCTTTATTTAATAAAACATATCACTTGTCATGCTCATTATTAAAATGAATAGGAGTAGAAGAATGTGGCATATATCTCAATGTTATAGACAGTCTCCTATAATCCTTTATTTGATTTGTTGTGCTTTTATACAATTGGAGGAAATCTACGATTTCAGCTTTGTAAAATATTATACAAGGAATATGAAGTTGGTCAAGTCTTAGATGGAGTCTACTTGCATCACATCTTGGATTGGAGACTACAGGTGAATTATCTACCCTTCCTGAGCTTCAGTTTCTTTATTTATAAAATAATGATGATAATAGTGAGTTAATTGGATTTCTGGGGAAAAACATCAGCTGACTATATATAAAGAGATATCACACCATAAGTGGAAGACAAGAAGTAGCCAATGGTTGGCACTATTGTATTGCTATTGCTTAATTATGTTGAGGTTGAAGCTACAATATTTGGCCACCTGATGCAAAGAGCCTACTCACTGGAAAAGACCCTGATGCTGGGAAAGATTGAAGGCAGGAGTTAATAAGGGGAAGACAGAGGATGAGATGTTTGGATGGCATCACCGACTCAATGGACATGAATTTGAGCAAAATCCGGGAGATAGTGAAGGACAGGGAACCCTGGCGTGCTGCAGTTTATGAGGCTGCAAAAAGTAGGACACGACTTAGCAAACAACAACAACGCTTATTTTAATCAGATTATTTTTCTTGTTATGGAAAAATACTGGAAAAGACTTACATTTTAACAAAGCTATGTGTAGGGATTATATAGGTGCTGTATGTATTTCTTTTAAGTGCTTAAATTGAATTTATGGATTTTCTCTAAAGAGGTACAATCTATAATCAGGTAATAAAATATTTTAAAAATAGTTGGGGATCCATATTTTGTGATTTATACTCTTGCCTCTTTAAAATACACCATCATTGAATTTTACACTATAAATGGCTTTTAGGAAAGAATGATTTTCCTTCAGTTTAATTGGGAACATCACTCTGTAAATGCACTTTTTCTCATTAAAGCCTTGGTCTAGTAAGGGAAGGCACTAATCATGGATAGTTATTCTGTATATAGTAAGGACAAGAGTCTTCTGGAGTGCAAGTACATCAAACCAGTCAATCCTAAAGGAAATCAATTCTGAATATTCATTGGAGGGACTGATGCTGAAGCTCCAACACTTTGCCCAGCTGATGCCAAGAACCAATTCATCAGAAAAGACCCTGATGCTGGGAAAAATTGAAGGCAGGAGGAGAAGGGGACAACAGAGGAGAAGATGGTTGGATGGAATCACTGACTCAATGGACATGAGTTTGAGCAAGCTCTGGGAGTTGGTGAAGAACAGGGAAGCCTGGCGCGCTGCGGTCCGTGAGGTCACAGCTGTGGGACATGACTGGCTGACTGAACAGCAAGAACAGGAACAAGCGCAGAGTTTGTCCTTACTATGTGCCAGGCAGGAAGCGTTTTTCATGGTTCTTCCAACCACCAGCACCTTTCAAGGTAAGGGTTATCACTGTCTACTACACAGAGACACTATGTAATTTACCTGAAGTCACAGAGCTATGCAAGGGCAAAGCCAGGATTTGAACTCAAGTCATGTTCAATAATTACAAAGTCTGTGTTCTTGACCCCTGCGGTACAAAGGCTTTCTGAGTAATGGATGCTCTGAATCATCGATGATTATGACTATTTCAGAACACAAAATCAGTGTCCTTGTTCCTACCTCTCCAGCCTCAAGAAGAATTCTTACACCAGGAAAGTGGAATATCCTGCAACAGGGTCCCCTTTGCTCCACATTCTCTCCAGCATTTATTGCTTATAGATTTTTTGACAATGACCATTCTGACAGGTATAAGGTGACATCTCATTGTAGTTTTGGCCAGCATTTCTCTAACAATTAGTGATGCTGAATATCTTTTCATATGCCTCTTGGCCATCTGTATGTCTTCTTTGGAGAAATATTCTATTTAGGTCTTCAACCCATTTTTTTGATTGGGTTGTTTGGGTTTTATATATATATTGAGTTACATGAGCTGTTTGTATATTTTGGAGATTGCTTGTCAGTTGCTTCCTTTGCAAATATTCTCCCCCATTCTGAGGGTTGTCTTTTTGTCTTGTTTATGGTTTCCTTTGCTGTGCAAACATTTTTAAATGTAATTAAGTCCCATTTGCTTACTTTTGCTTTTATTTCCACTACTCTAGGAGGTTGGTCAAAAAAGATCTTTCTGTGATTTATGTCAGAGAATGTTCTTCCTAAAACAGATAGCTAGTGGGAAGCTGCTCAGTAGTGCAGGGAGCTCAGATTGGTGCTCTGTGATGACTTAGAAGAGCAGGACAGGGGTAGGGATGGAAGGGGATGTCCAAGAAGGAGGGGATGTATGTGCACATAGAGCTGATTCACTTCGCTGTACAGCAAAAACCAACACAGCATTGTAAAGCAAGTCCACTCCAATTAAAAAATATCCTGCAGGACTTAACCTGTGAGTAATTTCATTTATCTCAATTCCCAAAACAATGGCACATGCCTTGTTTGTATCAAAAGAAATATTTCAATTAAATGAGTAATAAATTAATCTAGAGAACTTTGTCATTCACCCTGGTTTGTGTGTGTGTGTTTGTGAATATATGTGTGTGTTAAGCAAACTAATAGTTAATCTGTTCAGTTCAGTTCAATCCCTCAGTCATGTCCAACTCTCTGCAACCCCACAGACTGCAGTTAAACCTGTAGATAGCAATTATTGATGGCTCTGGAACCTGTATCAGAACACTGAGGAACATTAGGAAGCTCTAAGAGTATGAAGAAAAGTTACAGCAAACATTGTATATGCTTAGTTAGAAAGTATGTTAATTGCCACAGCTTTAAAATGTTTTGTGCAAGTATTCCAAAATATGTTTGAACCTTAATGTCAAAACAATTACCAACTCAAAATTAGAAATTTCTTCAAGTTAAAAACTCTGTTTACCATTTACTTTGTTTTTGGCACAGTGCTTAATCCTCCAAGTAATACAAAGGTAAGTAAACGTTCTTCCCAGTACAAAGGAGTTACGTGGGTGAAAGGTGGTGTCACCTTCTGATCCAGGTAAATAGAATGGTATTCATTTTGCAGGGAAGATATGGAATTTGTTCTTTGAGAAGCCAGGGTGAGAGGAGAGGAACCAGCTCTGATGAGAGAGCACCTTGAAGGGCCTTGTGAGGATGACACCATGTTAAGAGGCAGAGTCTATGAAGTGTGACTATGTAACTGAAGAAAAGAACAATAAATTAATGAACTGAAGACTGAGGTTCCATCAAAAGAGGTAAGAGAAGAACTTCTGGAGAAACTGATGTTAGGAACAGATGGAGAAGAGAGTTATAGACAGATTGAAGATCCAGAGAAGAGCAAATATGGGAAAGATGAAGATGCAGGCAAGTTTTCAAGTACGAGATGTAGTTGATTCTTTGAATTTGCTTGAGCTAAGAGGAAAGACAGAAGTTAGGTCAACCATGGAGTGAAAATGGAATGAGATTATGCATTCAAGGCTCTGAAGTTTAGATCCGCAACTTGGGAAATAATACATAGAAACTGTACAACAGCCCAGTTGAGGTTCCTCAGAGATTAATCCATGTGAATCCTCCACAGTTCCATTACCTCACCAACATAAAGTCACAGAGCCCTGGAACTCAGTAGGAAGAAGACTTCAGCTTAAATTCTGGATCATTGCTTATCAGCCCTGTGAATTTCAAGGTACTTAAAATTCTCAGAGATTTATCTGTTGAGGAAGATAAATGTGCTGTGTGATTCCTATGAGCTGTTGTAAAGATGAAACCAGCTGTGTGTGTGTATTTCATGCCTATACAAAAGAATTCTACACATTGTAGCATCCCATTCAAACGTCAGTGGTGATGGTGGTTGCATTCAGTGATGAATAATATGGGAACAGAGTATGAAGAGTATAGTTACTCAGGGCCAATAATTAGTGAGACAAATTGTAAAAGAGTCCATGCAAGAAATAAAGGCATGGATGTACGGAGAGGCAGAAGAAGCTAGGAAATGAGAACAGGTACTGAGGATCAGTTCACTGAGAAATTTCAGATCATGAGACGAACACAAGGCAAAGGGAATGGAAGATGCAGAAAGGAGCTGAAATTGGCATCAGAGGGGGAATTTCAGAGTTTCAGGACTGCTCTCAGACAGAGCAATATTAGGTCACCATGAAGTAGGTGGCTGAAGTAGAAGTGGATAAAGATGGAGGTGCTGAAAAAGAGAAAGTCAGAAATCTGGTACCCTGGGCTGACAATCAACAGTAGAAGTTTTCCCTCAGTTTGTCTGTGAAATAACAAGTGTTTGTGTGATGCTTCAGTTTATGAAGCCATAATTTTGTAAATTTTTGATTTACTATTCATCTCTATTTGATCATTACACCCTGTGCAGTAAAGATTATATTTACGCTCTTCACTACTAAAGGAAGTGTAGTGAGGTTGGAATAACTGCCCACATGCAGAATATCAGTGTGTGATGGATCAAGTGCTTGAGCTTAGGAACCTGCGCTTCACATGCTCCTCCACCATTTCCACATGTTCCTCCATCATATTTAACATCACTTTACATTCTACATGAAAATCTGTTTTCCTCCACAGCAGAAAAAAGCATTAAGAAAGCATGAGGAAATTTACACAATGGGGAAAAGATGATACCTTTCAGCATATCATCTGTGAATTTCTGCAGCCTGAAAGGAAAGATACATTTAAAATTAGAGTGTATCCCCCACATGAGGGTCATAACGATCCTTCCGGATGCCAGTGCTCACGCCGGTGTAGCTCTTTGTTTCCTAAGAATGTGATGAATGAGCCATGCCCACTGCTGGGTAATGGTGTAGTTCCAGGACCTAACTGAAAAGCTCCACAATGTCACCTAAAGTTAGCATTCCAACATTCAACGGAGTTAGGTTCAGGGCGGCATATTTGATGAAATATTTTAACAAAAGATCATTATTAGCGTTTTAGTGGTAAGGTGATCCTATAATTCCTTCGTTATCTATCAACCAGCCTCTCTTCCCCTCTCTCTCCCAGTCTCTCTCTCTCTCTCAGCTTTCAAATGAGAACAGAATAAGTCACTTCAGTCATGTCTGACTGTTTGCAACCCTATGGACTGCAGCCCGCCAGGCTCTTCTGTCCATGGGATTCTCCAGGCAAGAACACTGGAGTGGGTTGCCATGCCTTCCTCCAGGGGATCTTCCTGACCCAGGGATCATGTCTCTTATGTCTCCTGCTTCCACAGATTCTTTACCACTAGCCCCACCAGGGAAGCCCCTCAAATAAGAACACTACACCTTTAATACATGATACCGTATTATTGAAGATTTCTGTTAGATCTATTTCTTCTTGTCTTAGATTATATCATATCCTAAATTAGGTCTTATGAAAGCCTCCAAATCTCTTGTCATATTAAAAGACAAAGTTTTTCAGTGAAAAATATTCCAAACTTGTTGAAAACACTAGGCCAATAAACAATCTTCTAAAACGTTACATTGAGTCACTGATCATATCATTGAAGTGTATAGACAGATACAAAGAGAAAGTCAATTGTCAGGAGTGAACTAGGATCCAAAATAAAGCTACTGAATAAAATTGCCCACAATTACGACTGGCTGAAGAGAAAAACAGGAAAACAAAAAAAATACCTCCCCAAATTTGAACGTAATGTATTTAAAATCAAAGGTTTGATTTTTTTTTTTTAATGTTCATAGTACAATCTCTCCTAGAGGTCTAAATCATGCCACTCTACCATAATCTACTTTCTCTTCCCTGTGAAGTATATCCTGTAATGATATCAACCAGCATTTTTCCAATTCATTTTAAAATTAAACAGTTCATGGCACAGAGTAGCCATTTTGGTATACATAAGTCCCCTTTTCTAAAATTCCTGAGTGGCTAATTGCATGCCCTTCCTTCTAAGATGATACCAATGAATGAAGTTTGAAAATTCCTCAAAGTCGTCAGTTGTTCAGCTCAGAATACCCATAGGTAATTGCCAGCTATGGCAGGTTATCTTATTTTGACATATGTCATATTTAAATGATATATGAATATACCTATGATCTAATTCCCTAAGTCCTGTGTGTGCATATGTGTGTGTGTGCAGATGTATCATGTCTGGAAATCTCTGTGGCAGAAAACATGCTCAGGATACAAGTAAAAAGAAATCATATAGAAAAATGTAAAAAAAGAAAGAAAAACCAGAGTTTATTGTTCTGTTTTCTCTGGTTTTGAGTTTGTTTTCTTTGTAGAGTTTTATACATCCTTTGCTTTCTCCTTGAATTTCTTAAAAGAGCCATGATTGCTTTAAGGAATTTCTTGGCTATAGTGGGCTTCTCTGGTAGCTCAGCTGGTAAAGAATCCACCTGAAATGTGGGAGACCTGGGTTCCATCCCTGAGTTGGGAAGATTCCCTGGAGAAGGGAATGGCAACCCCCTCCAGTATTCTTGCCTGGAGAATTCCATAGACAGAGGAGCCTGGTGGGCTACAGTCCATGGGGGTCGTAGAGTTGGACATGACTGAGCAACTTTCACTTCAGTTCACTTGGCTAATAAACACTAGTGGATTATATGAAGATGAATGCTAGATCGAGATCTTGGAAGGTCCTCCTTCAGCTCAGCCCTGACCCATTCTTTGCCCCTCTCCTGAGTACGCCATGCACTGTCCCGCTGGGTCCTGAGCCAGGACAGAGTTGCAGAGTGAAGCTGGGAAGGGCTGAAAAGTAGCAAGTGAACTGAGATGATGTGTTTACTCCAGTGACCCCTTCACCCATTGGATGCTAGTTTGATGGGTCTTTTTAAAAATTATTAATGAATTAACTTTATTGTTGGCCGCGCTGGGTCTGCACTGCCGCCTTCTGGCTTTCTCTAGTCGCAGGGAGCAGGGGCTACTCTAGTCCTCTAGTCGTGGTTCACGGACTTCTCTTTGTGATGGCCTCTCTTGCCGCAGAGAGTACAGGTTCCAAATGCACACGCTTCAGTAGTTGCGCCACACAGGTTCAGTCGTCTTTCGTGGGTTCGGGAGCTGTGGCTCAGAGGCTCACCTGGTCGCCCTGTGGTGTGTGGAATCTTCCCCCGGACCAGGGATGGAACCCACGTCCTCGACACTGGCAGGGGGATTCCTACCCACTGGACCACCAGGGAGGTCCCGATTGATCTTTCTGTTTTGTGTTGTTTTCCGCTCTCTCTTCTTTCTTTCTTTTTCTTTGAAGGTCTTCTCAGCAGGAAGCTCAGATTTTTACTAGATAAGCTCACTGCCCTTTCCTAAGGGAAAGAAAATCAAATAATATTGTAACATCGAAACTATTTCCATGCCACCATTTCCAGGTTTCACCTTGCTTTTCTTTTTTCTCTCCTAAAACAGTGACGGTTTTACGTGGGGAAAAGGACAGAAAATATTTTTTTATAAAGTTCTGATAAACTTCTTCAGACCACATTGACCTCTTTCTCAGTCCCACCCACACTCACTGGTCATCCTTCTCGATTGGGCACTGGCTTGCCTTTCATCTGACTCTCTTCTGTGCTTCTGTTCCATTTTAAAAAGGTAAAGGCTCTGTCTTCATTACCTGTGCTGATGCCTTTAGCAACTAGCAGAGCTGTATACACTTCGATTAAATGTGTTCCATTACATCACGTGCTTTCTTTCTGGACAGCGTGGGGATGAGGACATCTTCCACGTGATTCCTGCTGATCTTTCTCTCACTCATGGGCTGCAATAAATGCACAGAGACAGGGACAACCAAAGCCTCAAATTGCTCCCATCTGCTCTTTATCCATCAAAATTCTAAACAACGCATTAGCACAAATGTTGAGATAAACAGAGGAATTTTAGCTTAATCGTGTTATCATTTTCTTCCAGGGTTGTGCCCGGACAGAATTTGGGACAATTTTATTATCTGTTTTTTTGCCCCATTACTTCCCACTCCTTTCTCAAATCCACTAGAAAAATGCATGTCCACATTTTTTCTATTATAGCCTAAGAGGTCAGTAATTGGTTATTTCTCTTTTTCTCATCTCTTCATCTAATATTAAGGTTCAATGATGTGATACATATAAAATATTATGTATAATAATTGGCTAAGTTTTTGGCTAAAGTTAAATGTGTGTTAGTGCCGTCACATATACTGAGTATAATAGTGTCTTCTCCAGTGAAACTTTACTGAAGCTTCATACATAAAAAAAGGGAAATTGAAGCTGACTACAGTTTAATTCTGTTTCCTGTGGCAAAAAGATTTGGTTAAACAAATTACCAAATTACTGGTTTAGTGAAAGTCAGAGAAAGCTAGCAGTTTACACTTTAATATTGAAAGGCAATAAATAAATAAATAGAATAAAATGGCATGGCCACAGTCTTTTGATTCATAAATTATTGTGATCAACACACTCTACATTTAGAAACTATGTGGTAGAAAATTTTAAGTGATCACCCATTAAAATACACATATTACAACAGTAACCCTGAATCAGATAATATTTTGGCTGGACACCCTTCATATTTTTGTAGTGCCTTAGGATAAACATCATGGCTCAATTTACAATGTATTATTTTAGTTAAAAATTGATGCCTTGATTTATAATTGTGTCAAATGTCATAAAAATGACAATGTCAAGGTCAAATAGTTAAAAAAAATAACTTTTACATAAAGAAAAGTCATCAGTTCACATATTTTTTTAATAGCAAACATACTTTTAAATGATACTAATGTCAAATCATACACTGAGTAAATACGAAATAAAATACTCCCTTTTTCTTTCTTTGTTCAGTCACGGCAAATCTATGAATTTTTAAAGAAAGGACAAAGTAACAGTATATGCTGTAGAGATTAAATAGAGATTAAATAGAATATGTTCCCTTGTGCTTTCCATATTGAGAATAAATTCGCAGTTCATGCAATGACAATTGAAATATATACTCATACATATATAACGGAAGGTGCTTACATGTGCGTGGTTCCAATGAGTTTTTTAATTTACCCCACAGTAGTACAAATTGCTAACGATTGGTCACTGAAGTCATAATTTACAAGATTCACGCTTTGATGTCATGTATCATCCAATGTGTCCTTTATCAATTCCAAACTCCTCAAATACATAAAATCATACTTCAATTTATTCCAAGATATTCCGTCATTAGAAATAACACACATGGAGCCACTGACACAGAATCCAGCATACCATTCACACATAATAAATTGCTACATTTGTTGCTAGAGTATTGTTTGCTCCTGTTTTTTGCAAATCTGGAAAAAAGTAAAGTCATGTGCAAAAAGAGAGAAGATTTCTTTATGGAAAAACAGAGCCCAGAGCTCTGATCTATCATTTAATTAGGTGAGTCATTAACACCTCATGATACTGAGGCTTACCTATCTAAGTGTTAAATGTATTTTAGAAAATCGGGACAGATTTCTTATAAAGCAAGATAAGGAATATAGGGAAGAAAGTGTTATGCCCGATGTCCGAATCCCCGAGCGGAGAGAGAGAGAAGGCTTCCAAGACAATGCAACTCGCAAAAAGGGAAGTTTATTACTGTCTCGAGCCAGGGCCTTCTGACACAAACATCACAGTGGTGCAGGGTCAGAAAAGCGCCGAGCTCAAGCTTGGTACACAAATTTATAAGATATGCAAAAGCGGTTAGTAGCTGGCTTAAGCGGATTGGTTACATGTTTGCAAAGTAATTCTATCGGTACAGACTTTCGCGGGCTTTTCAGCTCTCCCTTTGTTCTTACTGGGCGCATATTGATTGGCTGGCTCCAGGTTACCTGATGGGGGTAGGGAATCTTACCATTTCGGGGGAAGCTAAAACTTAGGTCCAGGCCGCCCGTCATGGTATTAACCCTGGCAGCCTCACAGAAAGTATTTCAGAATTATCACTTGCTAAAATTACCCTCAGTTGCTGAGCAGGTTGTAGTAAATAACGTGGGCATTTGGGCACTGTACACCTAAAACAAGTCCAATGAGAGTCATCTAATGAATATAGATGTCGTATGTTTGGTCTCATAATTGCCTGCAAACCTGCACATTTGCTATTTAACATGGATTTTTTTTTTTTTTTTTGCTATTATAGCGTGGCCTGTCCTCCTGACTTCTGATCTCATTTAACTAATCTAGAAATGGATGCTTAAAAATCCAGAGGTTTTTTTGCATCCCCTGTTAATTGACATTATCAAAAGGGTAAGTGTTATTTGCAAGGAATTTGCTTTTTAACAAAGTAGCTAACATCAATTCAAAAAGAGATTGCAACTCCCAAATATAATAGATGTCTCTGGAGTTCACTGAAATGCATTGTATGTGTCCTTTTTATCCACAGAGGTGACTATCAGATAAACGGCTTAAATGCTTCTAGTAAACACTGTGAATTGTTCTGATGGTGGTGACAGGGTAAGAACCACCGCCAGCCTGGGCCTCGCCCATGGATCTGCCATTATAGCCAGAGCTGGTCTGCAGGCCATCTCCTTGCAGGGAGGAGTCAATTCTGACTGCATGTTTGAACTGTTTCTTTTTGACTTGTTTTCTGGTGCTGTTGTTATTGTAATCGTTCATAATGGCCTGCCTCAGAGAACCCTGCTCCTCTGCCTGACTATTAAGCTAAAGTGCCTTTGTTTAGAACCCTGTCCACCTGTGGATTGCAGAAAGGAAGAAATTAACACATCCTCCTGCCTGAGGCTTGCCATTATAGGAGATATCTGCAAGATTAATGGCCTTTTTACATTGTTTCCTCAACATCCACCCCCCACCCAATCTCTGATCTATATGTAGATCAGATCTATATATACTCATACATGTATAAGGGAAGGTGCTGGCATCCAGCACCAGATGAACCTGCGTCCAGACTCTGGGAAGATGGTTATTTTGAGACGTTAGTCTGTCATCTTATCAGTCAGTGGACTCTCTGAATAAAGCTGTATTCCTTGCCTCAACCACTGCATGTCTCATATTCATGGGCCTGTTGTATGGTGAGCAGAGAGACTCAGTAATATCTTATATATGAGCTTCCTTCTTACCCCCATCAGTTTGTTTTTTCTTTTTTTTAAAGAGAGGTAGGTGGAGCTTATTTTCAAGTGGACTTCCAGAGATCTGGTGATGAAAAGATTTGTTGTCCCAGTTTACCAGTGACTCCAAGAAATTTTTCAGATTAAATTTAAGACAAATAAAAACAGCCTGACAATTGATCATAACTGGGACTCTTGATAGCAGTTGGGCAGAACCCAAGAAGCATAGAGAGTTACTCCTGCCCAAGTGACCCCCGTCTTTAGGACCTGAGCCACGGTGGGAAAGGAGAGGCCTTCGGAGGCTGACAAAGGAGAGGCTATGGCCAAGAGATTCAGTAACACACAAGTTTATTAGGTGGTGCATAATCATGTTTCAGGGCTTCCCAGGCGGCTCAGTGGTAAAGAATCTGCTTCCCAATGCAGGAGACCCAGCTTTAATCCCTGGATCAGGAAGATCCTCTGAAGAAGGAAATGGTAATCCACTCCAGTATTCTTGGCTGGGAAATCCCATGAACAGAGAATCCTGGCAGGCTACAGTCCATGGGGTTGCAAATGAGCTGGATGCAATTTAGTGACTAAATAGCAACATCAACAATCAGGTTGCAAGAGAGGGGAAGTCCCTCTTAGCACAAGCCTGTGCAGAGGCTTATAGCCTGAGGGACACCCTCCAGAGGGGGAGGAGGGTGGGCAAGGGAACTTCTGGGGAGCCGGGACTCAGAGACTGGGATTCAGTCAAGGTGTCCTTGCAGCACAGCAGGGAGTTTCTGCTTGGAGAGCTCTGAAGGACAATAGCTGCTTGGGCCCTATAACCACGAGATTGTCTTATCAACACGAGCAGAAGCTGGGGCATTCATAGGACACACAAATAAGCACAGAGTGGTAAAAAAAAAAAAACTGCTCATTTAAGCTGGTTTGAAAACAATTAACATGTAAAGATGTGAATTTGAAGTTTGCAGGCTTTTGAGCTAACAGGTCTCAACCTGCTGTGAAGTTAACCAAAAACCTAGTTGCTGATATGCAAGGCTGTAACAGGTTCATGAATATAATGAGCCACTTTCTCAAAACAAGAAGAATGGCAGTCCTCGGTGCCACACCTTGAATTTGAAGACTTTTCCAGAATGATAAAATAGTGATAAAAATGAAGATCCAGTTGGCATGGTATGAATACAAGTGAGAGTCAGAGAAGCACTAACATTCATTACTTTAGAAATGCATGACCTTTTTCTTGACCGAGCACTTGAAATGTCTTTCCCATCTGTTCTGGTTGCTCTTGTTTAATCTGCTTACCGCTGTCTATAAAGTCACACCTACTGTGTCACACACACTAGTTTACTTAGTTTCTGGTGTATTTCCCCTTTGTTGTTGTTGTTTGGTCTCCAAGTCATGTTCCACTCTCTGACTCCATGCACGGCAGCAAACAGGCTTCCCTGTCCTTCACTATCTCCTGGAGCCTGCTCAAACTCATGTCCATTGCATCAGTGATGCCATCCAACCATCTCATTCTCTGCTGCCCACTACTCCTCCTGCCCTCAGTCTTTCCCAGCATCAGGGTCCTTTCCAATGAGTCAGCTCTTCGCATCAGGTGGCCAAAGTTCTCCTTTATCCTTGCCCTATGTATCATCTCCAGGGCTACTATTGCTTTGCTTTTGGAATAAATGATCTGAGTCTGGTTGGCAAATATATTAAGTCATCAAGATAAGCACTTCAGTGCTGGGATTTAATTTGGCATGTTATACTTGGCCAAAAAGTATCATTAAATTTATAAATTAATTTTAATTTCAGATATATTTAACTTCCAAAAGTAATACATAATTGATGTATGGAGTGAAAAGGAAAACTTTTGCAACATAGGCATCTGACCACAAGAGGCAATTAGAGAAAGAAGCTCTCAGCCCTTATTGACATTTTCTGAAGCTAGCTCCTAACAGGGAATGATGCCATAATGCTAACCCTAACATTATGGATCCCAAGCCAGTCTGTGTGGACTCAAACCTTGGCCAGGACGACCAGCAGTGGAACCAGCAACAAGCTGACTAAGCTCCGTGATCTGTTTTTTCTCTGCAATAGCCTCCAGAAAGTGATGGTACCCGGCTTAAAACACGGGGCAATATGGCTTAAACATTTAGAATGCCACCTGGCATACATGGTTAGCTTTAATTCAATGCTAGTCATTTTCATTTGTGATATTAATTTCCTTCTGAGTGACAGAATTTCAATATAAAACCCAATGAAGCCAAAAAAAAAAAAAAAAAGAAACCCCACAAACTTCCCAGTTAACACTTTGTTTTTATTTTAACACCTGTGTGGTAGAGTCTGAAGCAGCTTTAGAATCTGAAAAACACAGATGAAAAAAAAAACTACAACATGATGATTACAGTTAAGATATAAAAAACAATTTCAATGTTGAAAATTAACTATATTCTCCACATGTGTCCATATGTTCTTGGGGAATTCCTGGAAATATATGGCATGATACTTTATCATTTCCTAGTTCCAAGATCAGGGATCACATTTAGCACCATATATCTGTGAATCAAGCACAAAACTAGAGTTGAGAAGGAATATTAAATCATCATTGCAACAGACTCAGTTTTATGTTTTGGATCTAAAGGACTGTTCTGTTACATGCAAAATAACAACACTCACTAACCGTACACATTAATTTAAAATGAACCAGTCTTGACAGATGACATTTGTTCATTTGGAATGCTTCATGGAGAAAAACAAATAAAGTGCCCCATCCTTAACTGTCCCTGAGTTACACTATAAATGAATTTGTCACCTATTAGAGATGCCTCTTTTTACAAATTGGTGATTAAGTACATCTGAAGTGCAGAAGATTTCATTAAAAATAATACATTTTACAGTGGTATAAATCACACTGCATTCCTGATTCCCCAAATCCTGTCCCAGATACCATTATTTTGCTTGTCATCCAAATACAAAACCCCTCACCATGAGTCACCAAGTCCTTCCTCCATTCTCTGTCGTCATCCCTCTTTTTGGACAGATAACCAAAGTAAACCAGGCATCATTAACCCTGGCATGATATTTTTACATAAGGGCAGCAAGTATGGTAACTGACCTCATGGGATTTTTAAGTTTGCTTTGCTGATACTTTGCATAAGGAATCACAGATGAGACTTTTCAAAGCCTCTCTCGGCTAAAACACCTACTCAAGACCTCACCATCTGGCTTCTCTTGCGGAATTTATAGATTTAGGTGAATTCCTCTCTTCTTGAGGTCCCCAAGGTAGCCTGAGTTTCCTGGGCCTGCCAGAAGGTGGCCTTCCTTACTCATTTGTAGGGTTGGGGACCCTATAATCCAGGAGGTGGTGGTTTAGTTGCTCAGCCGTGTCTGACTCTGTGACCCCGTGGACTGTAGCCCACTGGGCTCCTCTGTCCATGGGATTCTCCAAGCAAGAATTCTGTAGTGGGTTGCCATTTCCTCCTCCAGGGGATCTTCCCCATCCAGGGATCAAACCTGTCTCCTGCATTAGCAGGTGGATTCTTTACTGCTAAGCCACCAGGGAAGCCCCCATTAGAAAATAGCAAATGCATTCAATCCAACCAAATGGGTGGTAAGCCATTTCTAAAAATCTCCCTTAAGTTTGTTTAATTAGTTTTAACTTTGCTAATTATGCTTTCCAGGCAAGAGATCTAATCTCCTAAGGAACTCCCTGACTTCAGGTTCTAAGAGATTTCTTTGGCCAGAGGTTAAGCTTAAACCCCATAAACAACTTTAGGGCCAATACCTCAATACGAGTATGGCTTATTTTCTTCTTGTGTTTGATTTCTCACTTTTTACTCTACAATTCCTGAGAGAGTGACCTGTGTCCTTTATAAAATATACAATCTTGTTGGGAAAATGAGCCATTTGTATTTATATGTCTGAGTGTTCCATGTTTATCTTTACAAAGTGTTCTGACAAGAAAAAGGAAAAAAAAATGTTTCATCATTTTCTGCCTGGAAATGATGACTCAACATCACGAGAGTCCAAACTTGGGTATTTCTGATATAAGAATCAGTCCATTTATAGAAGTTGTTGCAATATTTCCTTATGATTAAAATAAAGCAGTTTTTTATGTCTGCAGAGTGCAAATCTAAATTGTCTTTTTAAAAAAAACCAGTGCATTTTACTGAAATAACTATGATGCAAACACTTATGATTAATCATAGTGTACATAGAGTTATTATTTAACAAACTGATTTTCACACTTGAGCTCTCGTCCTGAAATGCAGAATAAATTCAAACTTTAGAGAATGGGTTATGAAGTCAGAAAGTTCAAGATTGAAATCTTGCCTCTGCGATTCGTTTGCTGTGAGACCTTGACCATGTCATTTAATTACTTTAAATGATATTCTCATCATCTCTAAAATGGTAATAAGAGTGTCTACTTTGTAGGGTTTTCGTAATGATGAAATGTAAAGATAATCGTAGAGTACTCAGCACAGTGCCTCACACGTGCTGAGAATTAGCAGAGGATTATCACTAACAGCAGCGGCGGCATCATTCTGCCAATATAGTTTCTGCAGTTTTTCCCTTAAATCTGAAAGAAGGACTCCATTTTTCCATTTGTATTATAATCTTCATATTATATATGTAACTAATAGACCCTTGAAACATGATGGGGAAAGAAACTTGGAAGGCCATCAGCTCATCCTCTTGTATCACTCAATTTTGTTGTGGTTATGTTCCAAAGATATTTGAGACATGAACAATGGACCTCGGAAGTAATTTCTTGACCTCAAAACACCAAGGAATCTTTTTGAAGTTTTCAGACTACACCATTATGTCGATGGGCATTTAGCATAAATAAAGCCACATTTTTATCTTTCCATAACTTGATATAAGGGAATTCCCAGAGGCCTCTCTCTGGAGCTTTTTTGCATACTAATTATTCAGTGTTTCAGATCACAGCAGCAGCACCATCTATTGGGGAGTTTTTCCTGAAACAAATGTTTCTGCAATTTTGCAGGATAATATAACAAAGTACAATTAGGTTCCTTTCAAGTTTCCATTAAGATAAAAAGTTTATTTTAGTAAATAATTTCTTCTCATAAACATGCTTAGGTATAGGTAAGAATCTTAAGTAAAAACTACATGACATTCACTGTTAGGTGCAGTACATTTTTAGACTTTTTTAAAAGGAAAAATGAAGTATTGAAAGCAATAGGCCTTAGGGGAAAATAAGTCTTCTCTAATTATCACAGTCTGATGCCTGCATGCCTTTGCCTGCTAATGACTGGGGAAGATGTGGCCATTTTCTTTAAAAATCCAGCTCCTTGTCATTCTTGTGTGCCAAGGTAATTTAGAAGCAATGGATGAAAAGCAGATTAGGCCATGATCCACTGATCATAACTTTCTGTTGGATTTATAGCACCAGATGGCTTAATTATTCTCAACAGTTCTCAATCTCTGTCTGTCAGGGAGACCAGATGTAATTTCTACCTTCTGGTGAAATAGATTCAGAAGATTGAATACAAGAAATAAAGTATGAAATATAGACCAAGTGATTGAGGTAAGAAGTTAGCAAAAATGACTCTATGAACCCAGAGAGAGGTACCCAAGTACATCACCTTCCTCTTATACGGAAGTGAGTTTTCATGGATGGCATAGCTAGAGGCAATGGAAAGGCATTTTAATAGCAGGGAAGTTTGGACTATAAATACTTCAGTCTTCACACACACACAGGAACACACTTACGTGTCTGTAGAAATAAAATGTGCAGAATCTTATGTCTTCACCGGTGCCATTTGGTCTTACATTTATCTTCCGTTTCTTCTTGTTAGATCTTTATTCATTAAGTTAGTATCTTGTAAACATGCCAAAGTGCTAGGTCCCCCACCCAGTCTGCTGAAGAAGGACTTCACATCATGCCTTGCTCGTATCCTGCCTTAGCTCTGTCTTCTGAGGATCTGAGTCATCCTAGCATGCCAGTTCCCAATAAATTCTCTACGTGAGGAAAGCAGAAGTATAACTGTACAAAGGGCTATGAGAATTTAATCTTCGTGTGTTAAGACAATGGAAATTTCTTGCATCTGGTCTGTGCCTCTTTAATACCTCCAAGGTTAGTTCACGAGCACTAGACTGCCATAGGTCGGCCAAATATCCAACTACGTTCACTGAGGGAGGTAGTGGCTGGGAGATCAACTGATGCTTAGTATTCAGTGTCCATGCCAAACTCACATTCTCTGCTTCATGTGTGAAAAATGTAAATTACATTATTAACTTTAGTAAATACGCGTTCCCATTTCCAAGGTCCCTCCCACACCCACCCCAGCCCACCTCCTCACCATCAGTTTAACTGGATCTCCTCCAGGCTCGTTGCGAACACCATTTCCAACAAAGGCTAGCAGCTCTTGGCGCACCCTGACTGTGCCTTTATTTTTCTGTCATTATCTCTTAGCACACTGGCCCCTAGGCAGCAACCTGAAAATATTTTGGAATGAAAAAGAAATATCTACACCCTGTTCCCAAAAGAATCATTTTTTAAAAAGTGATATAATTGCTTTTTCCACTGACAGTTTACAATTCCAGAATAAAACTATGCTATGACATCTTGTCATGCTTGGCAACATGAAAAAAGACAGCATCACATTGTCATGACTAAATTTGTGTTCAGTGATAAACTTCTCTCTGGAAGGATATTTTTATGATCTAGTAGTTATATGACTATATCATATAGGACTATAGTGTCCAACTCTTTGTGACCCCATGGACTATACAATCCATGGCATCTCTAGGCCAGAATACTGGAGCAGGTAGCTGTTCCCTTCTCCAGGGGATCTTCCTGACCCAGGGATCGAACCCAGGTCTCCTGCATTGCAGGCAGATTCTTTACCAGCTGCGCCATCAGGGAAGTCCCAGTTATATAACTGTGAAAGAAAAAGTTAGTGATTCAGAGATAAATATTAATTCTAAGGCTAATTTTAAAACTGGTAGGAATCTTCAAGATCCATGTAAAAATATGGCAAATGAGGACTTTTAGGAATAAGGAGAATTTGCCCAAATTTTTCAGTTGATTTAGTTATACTGTAGACATTATTCTTGAGTCAGTTCTCTAACAACAATGCACTAGAATCACAATAAAAGCTCTTTATAATGCAAAGCCTAGGACATATGAGAACGCTCTGTATCCCACTGGACTTGAAATAGTAACAGATTGATACGTGTGCGCTTAGTCACTCTGTCGTGTTCCACTATTTGCGACCCCATGAACCAATGCCCGCCAGACTCCCCTGTCCATGGGATTCTCCAGGCAAGAATACTGGAGTGGGTAGACATTCCCTTCTCCAAGGCATCTTCCCCACCCAGATATTGAACCCAGATCTCCTGAATTGACAGGTGGATTCTTTACCATCTGAGCTGCCTGGGATGCTCAAATGATTGATATAATTATTTTCAAATGAATGAGGTAATACTTAGACAAAATACTCGAATCCTGCAATCAAATATGCCTTGTTCAACAACAAGGAATTTTTTTCCACCACCTAAAATGAATTTAGAAATCAGCATTCCTGAAGAATGTGAAGGAACAATATTCCATGTTAAGGCAGTGCTAGTCAGGTTGCAAGACTGGAGTGGCTCATTAATAAGTAGCTTCCATCCTGTTAGGATTAGGCCAGTGCAAAGCGGCATTCTGACCCTGGGGAGTCCTGCTGTAGGCATTAAGAAGAGGGAATGAAGATTTCTTTTCCAAATTAAGTTGTCAAGGAGCTCATTTACCCTACACAAAGAGTGTATGTGGGCGAGCTGATGAAGATGATGATTTATGATGCTATAGACACTGAAGTGATTCTGGTGATGGAAACCCACAGCAAAATCCACTTAGGAAGATAAAACAGAGCCCCTATTATCTGTAGGAGGTAAAACCACGTGGCTTCTGCCCTTACAAATTTCAAGTTACCCTACTGGGTTTGGAAATGGAAGGAAAGCTCATTTACTTAGAATTCATGTTCTGGTATAATGTTATTATACAGACACACACATACCGTTTTTTCAAAAGATCACATTCATTGGGTTTAAAGGAATTTTGAGAAGACTGTACTTTTCTTTTTTTCAGGGGGTAGGTGAAGGCTGAATCTTACCAACCACATCAGGGACAGCTGTGTAACAGATAAGACTGTTAAAATATCTAAATTGAGTGAATTGTAGCCCTCCTTTTGCAAAAGCAATAAACATACTTTTTGGTGAAATCAATCTGTGAAAATTGTGTTTTAAAAATCTAGGCAAATACATCAACAGATTCGACAGGAGACATGTGACCATCATCCGTTAATGTCTTCAGAGTGTTATCAATCAAAAAAAAAAAAAAAAGAATCAAAAACTGAAAAACCATAAAACCAAAGTGGAAATTGTATTTTAACTCACTTCAGTATATTTGGTGTGCTTGCTCCTTAAATGTCAAGAAAATTAATTTTAAGAATCTCATGAGAATTTATAGGCTCTGATGTTAAATTTTAGTGTGTGTAATATCCCATCTTAGTAGCAAAGTGCTAGCTTTAGAAATAAAGTCCCAATGATAAGTAAACTCCTACATAAGCAAGGCAAAAGAGCAAAAACTCATCACAGTTCTATGGTTAATCTAGTTTCACATTTTTAACAAGTGTTTTCACAGAATGCACAGTAAAACCTTCAGAGTGATTCAGTGTAACTTGCTTCTAGGGGTTCCATAATTTATTTATACCACCTAAAATATAATGTAATAGAGCCTTTCATTCCAGTGCATCTATGCAGTAGATTGTTATATGCTTCCTACCCTGTAGAAATATAAATATTAACTATTTATTTACAGCAATATTATCTTATTGCAATATTTATTTCCTTATAAAAGACTGCAAAATTACGGGGTCACAAATTGACAGAACATTCTTAGCTCTTTTTGTACACGAGGCATGCTGGAACAACCCATGTTTTTGTTTGGCTTGTATAAAGTGATTCATCAAATTTTCACTCACATATATCTAGATTCCAGTAAAATGTAGCCAATGTATGTAGTTTATATCACTAAATATCAGCTGTATATGTTCATGTATTTACAGGCAAACCATATACATATAATAGTTACTACATGTGTGAATTGATAACAATTTCCTTGATCAGGTGATTTTCAAGGAAAAATTACAAACAAAATTAAGGATTCAGTCAAAGATTTGGTTTGCTTTGTATATGTTTTCTAACTCTTCTGATGCATGGAATAACTAGATTTAGCTTAAAATATTTTTTTCCAAACAAGTAAATCTATGTAATATCTACAGGATCCCATGAGCTTTCGTGCCAATAGTCAATGTTTGTGTCACTTTTACTCTGGGCACCTACAGTAAGCACAACCTTTAAAAATGGAAATAATTTCATTATACATGAATACATATTACAAAAATATAAGAATGCAAATGCAACTAAGACTAAGGAAGTACATTAAACAGTTTCTCAGGACCTAAAGTTGAACCTTCAGGATTCTATTTCAAACTAGAATATATTTTAAGTTAAAAAATAGTATTGTCTTAAAAATCATTTACAGTTTAGTAGCATTAACATTTATCAACTAAAGCAACTTATTATTATAATGCTGTAATACTGGAACTTCATTACTTGTGTTAAAATGTTAATTGTATATTTGTATAAAATATTGACTAGGTATTTGAACAGAAAGGTTGGCTTGAGCCACAAAAGAAAAATAACATAACTAAGAACTGAAATTAACATGAAAATGTATAATTTTAATATGCTTCTATTGTCACCCTTTTTTAAAAATCAAATTAGACTTCTATATAGTGCTGTAATTTTAAAAGGCTCTTGAGACTATGGAAAACTTTCACATTCAAGTGTCCTCCTGTTGGGTGTTTGTTTTATATATCTTTTTCATAAATTGCATGTTGGAAAATCTGACTTACAAGAAACACCCTCCCTCTGATTTAATACCTCTTTCTATCGTGGTCCCCTATGGTTCTGACATTTCTGTCTGATCCCCACATAACCTTGGGGGAAGGGGAGAGGGTGCAGGGGTGATGACTTAACTCTATAGATCGGAAAACAAGCTCAGGGATGGGGCGGCTCAAATCAGGCTGCAATTATTATAGACATCCCTTTTTTCCAATTAAAGATACATTTCAAATTTTGATCTGACCTACATGTTTTTGTAGACTATACACAGGAACTTCATGTCCCTCAACATTCCTCAGCCAAACAGAAACTTGGCAGGAGCAGCGGATGATCAACAACTTCAGAAACTCTAATGTCCTGACTTCTTCCTAATGCACCTTTTGGCATCCATCTCAAAAAAAAAAAGAAACAAAAAACACACTAAAGCTTTCCTTCCTAATATAAAAATCAACTCCTGAAATATACTTATTTTTAGATAGATCAATTTAATAACTTATTAGGCAGTATACCCAAATGACAACCTGTAATAAATTTATAACTATGAAGAAATGTCTATTACAAATTAGTGAGCAATAAAAATAACAACTACTTGCATATATTTCAGTCTCTGACATGCTACACTGTCTCCTACTGAGGACTGTCTGCTCTTTGTTTTAAATTGAACAGAAGGTTAGGAAATGAGGGAAAGAGGACTAAATAACTGAGGGCAAGAAAAAGGAGGAAAATCTTCGCTACCATCCTGCTGTGTATGTTACCAGCATTAATAAACAATGCTCTGGTCTGAATTATGTCTTCTATTCAAAGAGCCAAAATACCCCAAATGCTTTTTGGTTGATGTTTTTTGTTGTTTTTTCCCCTTACACAATGTAGCAGCATTTTTATTCAAATCAAATTCTGCATCCTGTTACACTCTTTCTTCAGCTAAGGCTAGCCCAACTGTATTTTCTCATGTATAAAGTCCCCATTGCATTTATTTGAAAATGAATCCCACCCTCATCCACATCTTACACACAACTGATGCAATCTTCAAATGAGTTTCTGGTATATCTGTGCTGTCTGACTGAAATATTGGATTGCACCTTATACTACACTGAAGATTAATGTGATAGAAGCAGACTGATATCCATAACATCTTTTTAATGCTGTCTGTTTCATGTAATACTGTTAGATGCTGAAAGTGTTAGTCACTCAGTTGTGTCCAGCTCTTTACAACCCCATGGACTGTAGCCTGCCAGGTTCCTCCATCCATGAAATTCTCCAGGCCATACTACTTGAGTGGGTGGCAATTCCCTTCTCCAGGGGATCTTCCCAAGCCAGGGATCAATCCCTGGTCTCTCACACTGCAGGCGGATTCTTTACCATCTGAGCCACCAGGCATCCTTGTCACTTAATGCCTCCCCCTAAACCTTTCTGGGTGAAAAACAGATATTTAAGGATGCACTATCCATCTGGACTCCAGCAAGATACACATATGTTCCTGTGTCTTCTGTGTATTTTCTAAAGAGTCAACAGTATGGGTTTGATTTCCCCACGCCCCTGAGCCTTGCCTTTCCTTACACACATTTTGAGAGTTGGGAGGTGAGCTGGAGGGAGAGAGCAAGCCAGACATCAAACCCATTTATTCTGAATCTTAAATTATGACTTTTATCATCAATATTTTGGTTACATTGTTACACAAAGGACAAATTAACATCCGGTTTGAGGTCTCTTCTTTGATTGCTTTGGGATCAGTGCCATTTCCTTGGCGGAGGAATCCTGCACCCGTCAACTCTCAGCTGTGTTTAAATAATATTGTAGTACCAGGTGCCAAACAACGAGGATTTGGGAAACTGCTTCTAGGGAGCCTCTGCCAATCACCTTCAACCACTGCGATTTTCATGCGGCTTCCCCGCCAGATGCTCCCGGGGAGCGTCCATACCCTCTGCCTGGGCAGATTGGAAGAGGATCCTGAGGGGGAAGACCTGGTTGGTCCCGTTGACTCTGAGGCATCTGACTGGTGTGCTCACCCAGAGGTGGATCCAAAGGACAAAAGCACTCTGCCAGGAAGACCCAGTTGCGCTCGGCAGAGACCACGTGATCTGGAACTTGGTCATCACAGCTTCCGTTCTCCTCTGACATGATTCAGGCCACTCAGCAACATTCGTCTCTTAAAAAGTATTTCAAAATGTAAATTGGAAAAAAAAAAAAAAATCCAGGTTGTTACTTCCAAAAGTGCCTCTGAGAGAGTCTCTTTTTAAAGAATAAGCAGAAATGTCCGTCTGTCATTTTCTCTTTGCTCTACCTTCCGTTTGGTTTGGTCTCATCCAAAATACACAGTTATTTTTTGTTTTGTGTTGTTTGGTCTCCTCCAGAAATCCAACACACATTTTTCTCTCCCCACCCCGGCACAGAAGAGAAAAGCAGGGGCGAGGAGGAGGAGCCGTGTGTGAAGAAAAGTAAAGCTTCCTGGGGAGGAAGGGAGAAAAACCCACACACACATAGACAAAGAATACAAAACAAAAGCTGCAGTCCAATCGTGCAAAATTTGCTTCTCCGGATAAAGCACTTCTTGATACAATGTCCCCTTCCCCCTCCCGAGGACTCCCATCCACCCGGGGTGGGGGAAATACATCATGAAAGTGAAGCCATTCTTTTTCTTAAGGCTGAACAGACACGCAGAGAACACGTTTCAAGGGCTGTCGGGTGGGCAGCGAGCGGCGGGGCTCTTGCTTTGAGCCCAGCCGGCAGCCTGCGATCCATCCCGGGGTCCGCGGCGCCCCTCCCACGGGGTCAACAATACCACGTACAAACAACAGAGGAAAAGTCAATGGTCCCGACAATGAAATCCCGTATTGACTTTACAATCACAGGTACAAATTGCTCCGATCGATCATTTCATTTCTCCTTAAGACCGTGTCGTCTAAAACTCATTAGGGGCCGGGTCGCCGAGGATTGGTCAATATTCAGAGAAAATGCTGGAGGTTCCAAAGGAAGCTGCTCTTCTGTCACCACAGTCCGAAGGAGGAGGATGGAGACAAGTTGTCCTGTTCCAGCAAGTTGGGGGGGTTGGGAAGGGTGGGTGCCTGGGTCCAGATAGCCGTGTCCCCACCGTCCAGGGGAGGCTCTGCGTTTATAGCGGGAAAACCAAGAAGCCCGAGAACGTGGAGTACTTCCAGCCCCCCATAAGGTTGCCCCTCTCCAGTTTGAGGTGGACTTTATCCTCTCTCTCCATCAGCAGCAGGACGCCGTTGCTGGCAGCTTCTCTGGTGACGTCCTGGTCTCCTGCGAACGCTGAGATCACCGGGTAGCCGTTCTGCATCAGACTGACCTGCGAGGCAGAGGGCAGAGCTCAGCCGACCGCAACGGACCCCACACCCATCCGCTTTTCTCGTCTCACCCGTCCCCTACCTGGTCACGGAGCCACGTGTCGGGGGAGCTGACCCAGAGGACTGAGCTGGTTCCCAGAACCCCGCCAGCCCCCTCCCGGGCTCTCCCCACCTCACAGAGGGCCTGACTATTTGTCCAAAGCCAGGAGGGTCCAGCTGTCCAGGAGACCCACCTGGATGGTCTGTCTGTTGTACACTTTGACCACGTGGAAGCTGAAGCTATAAATCCCTTTTCTCGGGGCTACAAATATACTGGAGGCGAGATCAAAATGGTTGCCAATGTTTACTAAGACCTGGAAAAGAAGAGGGAATATGTGTGTGCCACACATAGCAAGCCCCGCCTCTGTGTGTGTTTCCATCAGACTCACCAGACCACCCCCAGTGGTCCCTTTAGGACCTGCAGGACTTCCGGCAGCACGTGCTCAGCGACCCAGTACCCCCACCCCCCAGGAAGCAGGCAGCCCCCGGCTAAACATCCTGCAGCAGGAATTGATTTCCAAAGGATTCTAATGGATGGTACTTCAGAAGGCTCTCTCTCTGGAGAGTACAGTATATTTATGTGTTGAAAAAAAATGGATGTACATGGTGGCTGTTGGGGGGTGGGGCAGAAAGATAACACAAAAGACAGTCTGGTAGGTAGATGAGCTGTAAACTGAGGCTGTTCGGAGGTTTGTGGGATTCTGGGGACCTGAATGAGAAGCTTGGACCAAAACAGAGCTCTGCCCTGAGTAGGAAGAGAAAGGGTGGTGAAGTAAAAGGCCCATTAGTTAAGTCGCTCAGTCATGTCCCACTCTTTGCGACCACGTGGACTGTAGCCTACCAGGCTCCTCCATCCATGGGATTCTCCAGGCAAGAATACTGGAATGGGTTGCCATTTCCTTCTCCAAAAGGCCCATTACCAGAGTTCAACTCTGTCAGATAAAGCTTGGGATGAGCTCTGTGTGCTTTGGGAGGGAAGGGATGGTGTGAAGTTTTGTCTCCCAGCCCCAGGCTCCGCCCCTAGCAGCACACAGTAGGTGCTCAATAAACGCTGCTGGGTGAAGGACCACAGTCCACAAACACCGGCTGTGCCCCTCTCCCCTCACTTTCCTCCACATGAGGTGTCTGGTCCCTATGCTGGGCTGTGACATCACGCTCAGAAGCATCAGTAACCATCCGGAGAGTGGAAAGAAAGGCAGCCTGACACCCTCAGCTCAAATTCCACAAAGTGCAAGAACAGTGACAAAATGAGCCATGAGATAGGAAATCACGTGACCCTCCAGATGCTATTTCTCCAATAAAAGATGGATGAGACTGACTTGAGCAGAGGTTACCCCTTTATGAACAGATTTCCCTGTTAGATGTTCAAGGTTCTTCCCTCTCTGGATCCCTCCTCACCCACAAATGCACAACCCAATTAAAATCATAAAATGGCCCCGCCTCCTGTTCCGTTTATAAAACACACAGCCCACAACAACAGCAGAACCCTAGATTAGAGACCCTGTCTGTTCAGAAAACAAATTTGCACCATACCCTTGGCTGTTGTTTCCTACACACTCATCACAGATGGATCACACGTGGCTCCCAGAGCCATGCCACTGGGAAGGCTGGGAGGGCTGTGGAAGGAGCCGCATCAACTTCTTCAAGGAGCTCTGAGCACACTTGAGCCCCTCCTTGACTGCAGGGCCCAGAGACACTCGGGCGCTGCTGTTAAAGACGGGGAGCTTGAAGATGCAAGTCCTCCTCTCTCTGAGGCTGTGTCCCGACTGCCTTACAAGCCTCAAAGAACCAAGCCTCCTCCTGCAAGCCCTTGTGCTGCTCCCAACTCAATGACCTCAACTCTCTCACCTCCACATCTAATTCAGGGAACTGGTAAATTCAGGGCCCTGCTGTAGAGGAACGAACACCCACCAGCCCCAGAAAAGCCGGTTTCAGTTCCTCCCTAACTGGTGCATGACATCATTTCATCTGCCCTGTCATAGTTGGCTCATCTATAAAATGAAAAACCTACTACTGCTTATCCCATGTACATCACCGAGTTTTCTTAACATCCAAATGAAAGGACAATGTATTATAAAAACATGATGGAAACTAATCCATTGCCTGCTTTAGTTGGACATAATTAAAATAAATACAGGCATGTTTCATTAAAAAAAAAAAAAAACAGATTAAACAGTGACATCCCCATCCCATCCTGTACACACCTCTCCAAATTTCAAATACATAATCCTTAACCAGGATTAAAGCAAATGAAGACATTGGCCTAAAATGAGGCATTGGTCTGTGCAGTTGGGTGGTCACCCAGGTCTGCAAGCCAGTTAACAGAGAGAAAGGAACTCAATCAAGTGTGCTCAGTAAGGCCAGAGCTCCAGGTGGGAGGCTTGTGGCCAAATGAATGGGATGATTAGGCTAAGTTTGGAAACCACTCTGTTTCCTGTTTGTTTCTGAAAAACAATAGAAACCAAGGTAGGGAGAGAGGGGAAGATGAGGACCTCTAAATCCTGGGCAGCAGTGACCCAGAGAAGGGGTTGCCAAGAGCTGATCACATCAGGGGCCCTTCTGTTTTGAAGGGACTGGGAGTTGGGTGGCTAAGGCAACCTCATTGCTCTTCGGTTTTTCTTTATATAACCCCACCATATTTAATATTGACGTGCTGTATTTATATGTAACTTGTATATACTGCATTTACTACATATTGCATTTATATAACCACACTCTGTTTCCTTCTGTTTCTGAACAACCATGGCTGCTATTTCCCCACACTCTTCCCCACTTATTTCTCTTGAAGTTAAGCATCCTCTCTAGGATCCACTCCGAAATAAATAATAGATACTTCTTCTCTGAGCCTGAGCTGAGACCTTTGGAGAACCCCCCGGGGTTAGCGAGGAGAGTTTAAATGCACTCAGTCTCTAAGTGGCCAGCAAAGGGGACAGGAGCCCACCGCCCATAAGGGCGGCCCCAACTCCAGCGAAAACTGGTTTCTCTTTGGAAATGTCTATCTGCTCTCTTAGCTCAGCGGGACGCCCGGCTCCACAGGACTCTCGGTCATCCGAGTGCCAACCGAGCTGATGAGTTATTGAGCAGCGACAGTGTGAAGAGGAGAGCTCGCGGGAGAAGGGAGAAAGGCAGGGCAGAGGGGAGGGGAAAGCCTGGAGCTCCGAGTCTGGGAAGCCGGCCACCCAGCCACGCGCCCGGCGGGAGGCGAGGGCAGGCCCGCACGCTGACCTGGTCGAAGTAGATGGTCATGGTGCGGTTGCTCATCTCGGACGGCTCGTGGTTCGTGCTCCGCGTGGCGGAGAAGGCCACCTTGGCGCTGCCGGAGCGCACCGAGATGCCCAGCGAGGAGGTGACGGCGCCGTCCGCCGACGGGCTGGAGTCGCACACCACCAGGCACTTGCCCTCCAGCACGATGGGCTCCGTGTCGTTCTGCGCCCGCACCGGGCAGCCGGCGGGCAGCAGCAGCAGCAGCAGGGCCAGCGCCGCCCCCAGGCCCGAGCCGCAGCCGGCCGGCTCGCGCAGCGCCCCCCGGCGCCCGGGCATGGTCAGCGGCGGCCCCCGGGGGCCCCGGTCGGGCGCTGACATCCGGGCTGGGGGCGCGCGGAGAGCAGAAGGGCGCGCGCGAATGCGCCGGGCCGGGGGGAGCCTCCTCTGGCCTCGGTCCCCGGCTCTGATGGTCAAGGCCAGGGTGGTCCTTAGAAGGAGAGCGCCAGCGGACCTGTCAGGGCAGAGAAGCCAAACCACTAGACGGGGGTGAAGCTGCGTGGGAAGGAGGTGCGGGGACCAGTCCCCGCGGCGCTCGGGGCCCCTCCCTGGAGGCCACCCTCTGGGTCCCTCGCACTGCTACCCCCTCCCCGACTGGCACAACAGGTCCCGAGAAACGCCGGGCGCCCCGGCCCGGGCATCCCAGGAGGTTCCGGGGGAGGGGCGCGTGCCGGGGGTGCGGACGGGGAAGGGGCTCGCGATGCCGCAGGGCCTAATCAATAATGACACGGTCAGGGACCCTCAGGGACGCGGTCCGCGCCACCCCCAGCCCATTCAGCCCAAGGCAGAGGGGGACCCAAGACGCAGGCGGCGGAAAAATCCACTGAGCCTTAACCGCTCTAATTTCGGCAGCATTTTTTTTAAGCCACACCAAGAAACCTTTTTCTCTTCTCTGCTTTCCTTTCCATCTTCTATTTCTCTAACCTAGAGTTTTTTTTTTTTAGCAATCCATTTGCGCAAGATCTTAGCCGTTTTCCACCCAAAGAACAAGTCCCCAGAAAGCTCCTTAGGGTGAATAATAAGATTAAGATGGGAGAAAAAACAAAAACAAAACCCCCAAAGACAGGGACATCCTAAAACCTAGTAACCGCTTCCCACGTCCCGGCTGCCGGCGGCGAGCCGCTCCGGAGAAGCACCTCGCATCCCCCTCTCTGGCGCAGGACCCGAGATTTCCGGCGGTGGGAACCCCAAGCTCGGCTTCTCTGCAGCTTCTGTTTCCAGACTCCAGGGGCTCTTTCTCTCCCGGCCAGGAGGCATCCCCTGCAGCTTTCTGCCAACTTAAGCGCCTGTTCGCACTTTCCATCCGGTCCCATCTTCCCCCACTAAACTAAGCAGATCATTTCAACATCCAGTCGAGAAACCAAAAAAAAAAAAAAAAAAAAGCGAAGAAACCTCTCGCTCGCCGCCCACAGCCTCCGAACAACTCCTCCGGCTGTCCAAACAATCTTTCTAAGAAGAGACAAGTTGTTTCTCCACGGGCAGCCTCCCTCCTCAGCCCCTGAACAGGACAGTTTCCAGCAGCTCTCCGGCTCTCCCCGCCCAGACGCAGACCCGCGACCGTCCTCGTGGAAACGGACTCACGGATGCAGTGAACGCGCGGATCGCGGAGGGCAGGTCGGGTTACCTGGAACATCCATGACGAGCGAGCCCCGCTGTCCGCCAAGTTGTTCTGCTTGGAGAAGACGAGCCGGAGCTGGCGGGAGGAGACACGGAGCACGACCCTTCTCCCCGCGCGCGGCCAGTAACCGCCCCGCCCCGCCGCGCCGCGCTGCTTTCCCGCGCCGGCCCGCGCCCCGCGCGGCGCCCCACCCCGGATCGGCCGGCGCCCCGCACCCGCGAGTCCCGCGCCGCGCCCCACCCCGCGCTCCTCACCGGTACGTTCCGCGTCCGCTCCGCCCGGCGTCCCGCACCCGGTACGCACCGCCCGGGTGCGCGCAGCTGCCTCTTTCCACCGACCCGCTCGGTCCCGGCCGCTCCTCCCGCCTCCGCGCCGCCCCGCGCGCGCCGCCTCCTCCAGGGCTGGGCACCTGCGCCCCGCACCCCGCTGACCCCGCACCGCCCAGGTCCCGCTCTCACCCAAACACCCAGCGCGAAATCTTCCCAGATGTCTCGCTTTCAAACAATTAGGCAACCTCCAAAGCGCCGGTCACTCCTCTTCTTTTCAATTGTCGCTTTTCTTTTTCAAATCCCCTCCAAGTCTTAATCCTGAATAGCGCGATCACTTTCATAATTAATGCGTAAAGCAGTTTTCTTTAAGAAAAAAAGAAAAGAAAAAGAAAAAATGAGGACTGGGATGAAGAGAAAGATCTTGGAATATCTTAGTGATGCAAAAGCTGTGGTTCCAGAAGCTCCAGTGTGGGAACTGCCAGGTCTGGGCGGGGATTAAGAGGCGCCTCCGCCTGGGTTTCAGTGTCTGCTCCTCCGGACCTGCCGGCGCGCGCTGGCAACCGCGCTTCTTTATTAAAACGCCTGCTCTGAGCTCTGCGACCTGGGGAGACGCGCAGGGTTTCCGAGCTGCGCCCCGAGCGCGGGCGGGCGAGGAGCGCAAGTACGGACGCGGGGCGCCACCTACGGGCGCCGGGGCCTCCCTGCCGCGGGTTCGGGGACGGTGGGGACAAGGGTGAGGTCTGCGGAGCTCTTCCTGGACCCCCACAAAGCAGCCCGGGCCTCTGGAAAAAGGGAGCGATAGCAATCGATCTCTCCGGTGGTCATCCTGCAGTGCCCAGCCCCTGGGTAGGTGGAGCCGCACCCTTGCTTTGGCAGATCGTCTCTGTTCCAACAACTCTGCCAGGATGATTTAACTTGCAGTCAGGTTATCATCGCTTATCGTTGTCTTCATAACCTTTGCCAGGACCACTGGGCTGTGGAGTCCATGTCGCCCTTAAACAATATCTAAATGGACACTCTCTTTATAACCTAACCTCTAAAAATGTCGTTAAAAAAAAAAAAAACAAAAAACAAACAAAAAAAACCCTCCGTCCTCTGACTTGCTTCCTATGCCTTTGCTGATAGGCTCTTCAGGAATAAACTAAGTGGGCCAATGCAGTTCAGAAGAACAGAATGGAAGTCTGTCTGATTCCTCCAGACTTCACGCCGAACCCTTTGTCGTTTGAAGAATTCACCCAGGGTTCTGGTTCCAGCCCATAACGTGGGTCTTTGCAGGTAGGGGGTGTCCAAGGACTCGGTTCCCATAGGCTCTGGCGGGGCTCCTCTTCCCTGACTAGAGCCGGGGCCTCATCTCTGAACGCTGGAGATGAAACTACTTAGCATGAGTGCCTCCAAAATAGATGCGAAGGAAGCCAGGGGCAAAGTGAAATGGGAATTGCATGGTATTACCTGAGACAAGATGTTTAGTATGGTAGTAAAATGTGCTGGAAAAATAACTTCAGAGCCAACTGTTTTGTACTTAACATGCAAAATAGAATAAAATAACCCCCAATGTATTACCCTCCCAAGAATATTCTCTGAAAAGGAAGTACTTTGCTTCCACAGCAGGCTGGTCAGATGTACTGGACTTTGTCAGGAAACAGTTTACAGAGCCACCATATCCTGTAAACTATTTTGAGTTAAACACAGTGGAAATTGCTAACTCTTACTCTTTTATGCTAGTACTGCATCAATTTCACAATCTCTTGTTGTCTCAGTAAGCACAACTCTAGCCTTCCCTCATAGAGAATACAGATTTGTGTGCAGACCTAAGTAGCAAAGGACTCTAGGTCTGTGAAAGAAATGTGAGCTCAGACTGATAATTAGACCAGTTTGGAGATGCTAATTAAGTAACAAGGCCTCTCACACATCCATACATCTTTAAATAACAGCTCTGTTAAGCAATTCTTAAATGTTAGGCTATAAGCCTTTGCTTTAGCAAATGTAAGTTCCTTTGGGGGGAATAAAACCAAACTTCTTTGCTATGTGACAACAAAAATGCTTAAATTATATAAAAAAATAAACCTCAATCTATATAGTCAATTTGATTATGGAATTAGAGCAGTAAGTATCCTTCTATAATGGGAAAAAAACAAGTTGGGTTTAAATTTCAACTTGAGATTATTTTTAGAAGCAAGTTAGTAATTGTGAAAAGTAGCAGATTGATCTACCAATGGAACGTTAACATTATTTTTCACTTACTAAATCTTTGTTCTATCTATAAGGAGACATTTAGGTTATCTCTTTGTGAAGGAATTTTAGCTCATAAACATGCTGAGAAAGACTTGCAGAATATAACTAAAATTTAAAAGTGAGAATGTTTTCTGGTTATCACAGGGATTACCTTTTTTCTTTCATTTCCATGCTACTAGTAACTATAGTTGTTACTATTACAGCAACTAACTCTCCACTCTCATATTATGCCCCGTGGACAATAAAAATATCTGTTGTTGACTGAGCATCTGTTATGTGTTAGCGCGCTGCTTTCTTTATCTAGGACGCAGCATCTAGTTTAACACCCACAGTCGCCCTGTAGTAGACAGATGGTCACATAGAGCCCAAGAGGAAAGTATTCTATTGTTAAAAAAGGGGAGTGGTGGAGACAAGGAAAATTCAAGAACCCTTCCTTTCATTTGTCCTCAGTATTTATCTATAACAGACCTTACATTTGTTTTCTTTGTGTAGAACCCTTCATTGAAAACCATATTTAGCATGTGATATAGTCTTGTCTTGCTTATTTAATCTAATGCGTAATACTTATGATTTTATCCTAGATAAATATGTGATCAATAGAATATGCTATATATTTCATAATATTGAATGTGAAGCCATATACATACTTTAAAACATAAATATATATGCATTAATAAATTATTTTTATTTTAACTACAAAGGAATAATTGACAAATATAATTATACACAGTTAAAGAGATGATTGCATACGTGTATACATTAAGGACTGATGACCACGATGAAGATAATAAATCCATCGCTTTCCATAGTTAACGTAGATTCCTCTGTCATTTGTGTGATGAGAAGGCTTAATATCTATTTTCAGGAACTTTTAAGTATACAATACCATATTATTAACTAGAGTCACCATGATATAATTTTATGCTCTAAACCTCATCTTATAACTGAAAATGTGTGCCCTTTGACCTATATCAGCTCCACTTCCCCCTCCCCCCCAGCCCCTGACAACTACCATTCTGTTCTCTGTTTCTATAAAATCAGTTTTGTTTTGTTGCTGGATTTTTAAGATTCCATGTATATCGTATAGTTTTGCCTTTCTCTGTCTGACTTAATTTCCCTTTTGCATAAAGTCCTCCAGATTCATCCATTTTGTCACAAGTGGCAGTATTTCTTTCTTTTTATGGCTGGGTGATATTCCCGTGAGTATAAATACTGCATTTTCTTTATCCATTCATCTGTTGAAGGACAGGTATGTTGTTTCCCTATGCTGGCTGCTGTGGGTGACGCTGCGTGAACGCGGGGTGCTGACAGAACCCGAAATGGAGCAGGATGCTATGGTCCTCCCCCAGTCCTCAGCCTGCCTTTTTCTGTAGAAAAACTTCAGGCAAAAAATAATCAGAGAAGTGAGAAAATACAGAAATGAAGGAAAACGGTCAAAGGAGACCAAATAATAAAGGCTTCATCATTGAGCATAGTCCAGGACCTTTAGTTCCTCTTCGTGGGACATAGATCACATTCTGAGCCATCTCCTGTGAGCTGACCTGTAGGGACTAAAACCCCACCGGGGGAGGACGTTAACGGCCTGATGACCCGACTGTGGCCAGGACATAAGCTGCTGCAGTCCTGAGACCTGGCCTCAAAGATACGGAACAAACTGACCCTGGGGCTGGAGAGAAACTGTCCTTAAAGCAATCAAGATGCTGCTGGCCAGACCACCGTGTGACCCATTCCAGGATGACTGTCAGGGCTGACGGTGCTGTTGCCACATGTAGCTCCCCTCCTAGCCCGACTGTCAGCAGAGGGGGAGTTGGCCTTTGGGCGGGAGTCCACCCTGTCCCCACCCTCCAGTCGCCAGCATCCAAAATAGAGCAAACTTGCCAACTTTCCTATCCACCAGGCTTGCCTCTCTATAGACTTTTGAATGGCAAGGAACTGAACCCCACTTTCCAATACAATATTGGTTTCATTTTATTTGGGTATACGCCTAAGTGTAGGAATGCTGGATCATAGGGCACTTGTATTTTTACTTACTTTAGTAAAAATATAATGTTCTAAAATCATTCATAAATGCATTTCCAGTGTGGTATAATGCTATTCTAGAACATTATTAAGATGTGGAAAATAATAATTCTAAATGTTACACACTCTTTAAGTTATACATGCTGAATTGTAAAGTATATGTATAAATATATACTCAATGTTATGTGGGTACTTGAATGAATTAGCAACATAAGTAAAAATCTTTAAAACTTGAAACCAGTTCTAATTCAGTTCAACAGAAAGACCTAGAAAAGTTGGTCTATAAGCAGTTGATTTGTAATTTTTGACTGGAATTACTAAATGATTATATGATCTCATCAAAATAGCTAAAAATATGTTGACAGAAATCCCAGATTAGCTGAACTCAAGTCAGTGAAAACGGTTTGCATTATGCAGTCATATTGCACTAAAAAACTTATCTCTGCCATTCAAAGAGCATACTGACCTCTTCCAAAGACAATATACTGGCTGTCTTTTTCTGACATACATTTCAACATTTACTAAAGATTCTTATAAAACATAATTAGAGGAACATTTGGCCTCAATGTGATACCATTTCTCCAATGTTACAAAGTGAACATATTACAATATAAAAAATACTTTTTATTCTAGAATGCCCTTTAAACTTAAAAAATAGTCTAGCTATCTATTTAGAGGTAATATTAGGGTTTTTGAGACTTTATGAAAAAAAGTTATTGAAAATATGCAAAGTATCTTATTTTCCTGTTCCAACAATGCTTCATGCTCCTTGCTTCTTAGCAAGGCATATCTTAAAATTTGTATACAAGGCAAATTAGTGACTTAATGGGCTTCTAATATTTGAGATACAGTACACCAGCAGATATAGAAACTATTTGTTGGGAGAAAGACAAATCATCTTGATTCTTTTCAGCTATGTCTCATTGTCTTATATAATCCTGATATCTAATTTCTTCTATTTTATGGTAGGAAATGTCTCTGTTGCTTTACCAAATTGGGTCAAGTGCTTAATGGGAGTCAATGTAATCCTATCAAAACTGAAGTCTTTATAAACAAGGACGCCTTTTGTCAACTCTTATTTCTCAGTAAGATATATGTTATTGCTAGATGAAACTTTCTTCTGCAAACTCTTGCTTAAAAGTTTCTATTCCTTCAGAAAGTATCAAAGAATCATTAGCATGTAGCTAAAGCACTTCCTGATTTATTTTTTAAAAGCTCTTTCTTTTACTATAATTGTGTGACTTTCCTTTTAGAATGAGCTACATGTGTGTTTTCAAGGCTCGTTGTAGTCAGAACATTTTGAGACTAAGTCATATAGTTTTACCTAGAAACTGATTTCAAAATAAGAACATGCATGTGTAAGAAGAAAAAAAAACCTGATTGCTCTCTTGTACTTTCAGAGATTTTCTATAAGGTATAAGTCAGTGCATCTTTCTCTCGCCAATGTCCCTCTATAAGAATAAGCTCGAAAAACATAGTTTAACTGTTCAAATTAAGTCCCCCAATCCTGGAGCTATCTTTAAGCACTTTTAAGAATATAACTGTAGAAATATTTTGGTTTTCTGAAATATGTTTTATTTTCAAATTGTCATTTAAGGTAGAGGATATTTGTTCTTGGGCTTCCCAGGTGGCTTGGTGGTAAAGAATCCACCTGCTAATGCAGGAGACATGGGTTCGATCCCTGAATCAGGAAAATCCCCTGGAGAAGGAAATGGCAGCCCACTCCAGTGTTCTTGCCTGGAGAATCCCATGGACAGAGGAGCCTGATGGGGCTACAGTCCATAGGGTCACAAAAGAGTCAGACTCGGCTGATTGACTGAGCAGGCATATTTGTTCTTACCAGAGAATATGATTGCATCCTCCAAAAACAACAGATCACAGGATGTAGCAGAAGTAAAGGGGTGAAAAGTTGGGGGTTAGGGAAGAGCCATCCGGTAGGTTCTGTTGGAAGGAGCTGTGAGACCTGAATGTGTTGCTCCAGAGTCAGCAGACACCTCAGTGCCTCCTTGTCTCCATCTCCTGGCTGAGGACCGCTAACCTGCCTTCCATTGCTTAGTGACCTGAGATCAGGGGTCTTTCTCTCATGTAGCTGCAATGAAGTGGATTGTGTGTGGGCATGTTTTAGCCCAGCACAGAGGAAATGAAACTCAAACATGGTCTAGACCCAAATACAGCTTTTTGGTTCTTGTTCCAAAAGGTGTTTGGTAGCAATTAGTACTTATTCCATGCTTGATATTGACTGTTGATCGTGACTACTCTTTGAAAACAGAGCATTTTTAAGAAATATAAGTAAGCATTGTTTCACAGAGTGGCACCTTGCCCAAGCTAAGAACCACTGGTGATCCCTTGGGTGCTGTCTCTCTGATATAATCTGCTATAAAAGCCATTTTACACTGGTTAGAAGTTTTTCAGAAAGATATGGCTATTTTCTGCACAGAGATCAGAGGGCTAAAGATGAATGATCTGCTGTCTGGTCATGTGAGCAAGCAGTGAGCCAATAGCTGCTGAATTCAGGTTCTGACCACATACACATGGCATTTGTGGTCCATAGCTGCCCACTGCCCACCTCCCTCAAGTACTTCTTCATCACTGACCAGGCTCTGGGGGATATACAGTAATAGCAGATTCATGGAAGAAAGGAGGAAAATGAAATTAAGGAAGGGGGTCACACATGTCCATGATTCCCAAACTGTGATGGGCATGTGAATCACCTGGAAGTCTTGTAGAAAATGTGCATTCTGAATCACAATGCCTTGGGTGGGACCTGAAATTCTACATTTCTAACAAGCTCACAGCTGAAACCAGCTCTGCTGGGCTGCAGACAGTACTCAGAGTAGCAAATATTGATTTCTCCATTCTTATAGGGAATTAATCAGCACCTGAAAAGTGTTCTGAAGGTTTACTGTTAAGACATTTTTGAGCAGAACATGGTTAAGTAGAATAAGTGAAACTCACATCAAGAGATGGCCTGGTATCAAATAATAAACTTGGAAGTCACTATCCTGTAGTTTGATTATATGGCTTTTTCATTTCCTTCTTTTCTGCTGAGGCTATTTTTTCAAATCTGATAAGCCCTATTCTGTACACGTTATTTCAAAAAGAAAAGAAAATGTGTGTTAAAATCATGTACTAAATAGTTTTTGGTTTCTTAAAAGCTCAATTTTGGCAAGACAACTTAAGGATAAACAAAAAATAGTAGAGAGAGCTTTCTAAATGCATTTTTAATTGACAACTAGGGACTGTTTATCATCCTGTGTCAAGAGGGCACAGGCTTCCCAGGTGGCTCAGTGGTTAAGAATCTGCCTGCCAATGCAGGAGACACGAGTTCAATCCCAGGTTCAGGAAGATCCCCTGGAGAAGGAAATGACAACCCACTCCAGTAATCTTGCCTGGGAAATCCTGTGGACAGAGGAGCTTGGCAGGTTACAGTCCCTGGGGCTGCAAGAGTCAGACATGACTTAACAACCGAACAACAACATAAGATGGTACTGCTGCTGCTGCTGCTAAGTCGCTTCAGTCGTGTCCAACTCTGTGCGACCCCATAGACGGCAGTTCACCAGGCTCCCCCGTCCCTGGGATTCTCCAGGCATGAACACTGGAGTGGGTTGCCATTTCCTTCTCCAAGATGGTGCTATTAGGAGTTATTCTATAACGGTCACAAAAGTGGTTTCAGCTCATTTGCTAATCACTAGATGAACACACAGGTTGGGATGAGCGTTTTCTGTTGGGTTTCTGTGAAATGTGTAGGAGCTCTCTGTCTCCAGAGTCCAATGTGTTATGGTTCCTGATGACAAAGGTGAAGGGCAGACTCAGTTTAATCCTGGGATCTGCTAAGAACTGGTGAGCAGATACAAAAGAAATGTTCTCCGGGTTTTTAGATCAATATCTTCTTCTTTATATGAAATATGGTCTCTGTTGACTCACAGCCGGAATGTTTGCAAGTTAAAAATTAACTTTAAAATAAGCAGAATGTGGGGCAAATGCATCCCTTGGCAGGTTGACTAGATTTCTGTTTGATAAATCATTGTTCTGATTCCTCCTGATCATCTTAGAGAAAGTGTATAGATTTCCCTTTAGGATCCTCATCATTCCCAATAAGCACAAACATTTGTTAAATTTCTATTATATCTCAGGCACAGACTATACTGCTTCATTTCCCTGGAAACCATAACCATAGACATTTAATGAGTCAAAATACAAAAAGTCAGGAAAAGTGCCAATTTATCTTCAGTGCTGAGAGATCAGAGGATGCAGGGATAGTAAAGTTTGAGACCCTACCTTGTCGGGTTAGGTCACAGGGAAAACAGGCTTTGCAAGAAGAAACAGGGATGTTTTCATTAGTGAAGGGATACTTATGTAAATTTCCTGAATTCTGAACCCTAAGCAAGTAAACATATTCTTACAAGTTTTCAGAAATACTGAAACAAAGATTCTTATCCTGAAAATGGCATAACATAAATTGTGTTACTTAACAAAGCATCTTTTTAATAGTTTTTTTTTTTTCTTCTTCTTTCAAATCCTCTATATTTCCTTTAGGAAGCTTTCAGTATATATTGAGAATGAGATTAAGTTTTGGTTTAATTCATAATGTTAAGATGTTCTGCCCAGAATAGCTTTTAAATCTTAGATTAATTCTGTTTTATGATTAATTTCTATGCATTAAATAATTTCCTAAAATGATGTGTAGTAACATTGTCCTGTTCACATTTCTCTGATGGAGCTTATGGTGAGTACCACACTAAGATTAGTTGTCTGCATGTCTTGCCCACTGACAAACTATAAATCCTTTGCAAACGAGTACCGTAACTTTTTTTGTTTTTTTGTCATATTTCAGCTCATCGAACAAGCACCTTTGCTTGTTGGGAATCCTACTTCTATTTGAATATTGATAAATTGAATCTGCTGCTAATTAAATAGCAATTTTAGGTAATTCTATCATATGTCTTCATGTCATATGAAATAACTTTCATATGAAATAACCTTCAGAAATAACTAATGGGCAAAATTATTTAAGTAAGTAAAGAAAAACTTCAGAGGTTAAGATTTTTTTTTTATTAACCCACCAAGAAAAATTCAATTGAAAAGATTTTGCTTTTTTTTTTTTTTTTTGCTTTTTTTGTTTGTTTTCATTTCGTGGTGTTTCCAAATTTTGGTAGCTTGGTCCAGGAGACACCAATGTGCAAATGGAAGATTGGGACTCATTTTAATACTGTGCTTACCTTTGTGATCCTTTGTATGTTTGAAAAATCTCTTACCTGAAATAGAACTGAGCAGATTGAGAAGGCTAAGAATTTCACAAAGCCTTCAGAAGTGGAAGGTCAACCATTACACGTGCCATTCAAGTGCACACTTTCACCCAAATCTGTCCATCTTCACACAACGGGACTGATGCTAAGGTCATTAACTTTATACACAGGTGTGGTGTAGGTTTCATAGAAACAATGAAAAAGTACTTGACAGTTAATATTTTAACAATCACTGAGATGTACAGCTGTATATATATATCATGAAATTATATGAGTATTTATATCATATATATAGTATATCATATAAATCATATGTATATCATATGTAGAATATATACATATAGCATATCATATATATATAATGAAATTATATGAGTACCATAGTATGTGTAAACCACATATTGATATTAGACAGATTAGGATTAGTACCAATATTTATTTCATTAAAGAAATAAATTGTCCTCACCTCCTGATTCACTTTATACAGGGAGAAATCTCAAGTGAAGCTTTAAAATTAGAAGGTCAACTTTCTTGTGATTGTACAATTGTGTTGAACTTTCATGTATAAAAGTCAACTACTGGGTTTTGTTCTGTTGTTTTGTTATTGAACTTGTTCTCCAGTTCCGTGTTCTGTTAGCTGTGTGCTTCTCTATTTTCTGTACTGTTCAGTGTTTGTAAATTCCACCACTTATTAACGTGTCCCCCAGAGAAAGTGATTTTTAACAGAAGAAAGACGTTTGGACTATCATACAAATATCTAATATTTTATATTTCTTTTCAAAAATTTTTAAAAAATCAACAGATTTCTGGCTGAAATGTGTGGTTTGAAATAACCTTTTCTGTAACATGATACCATCAGTTTGATAATGGGAAAAAAAGTGGAACTCATAAAACAATACTTATGATGTCATTTTTCATAAAAGATATTGTGACACTCATTCTCTGGAGGCTCAGTTGGTAAAAATCTGCTTGCAATGCAGGAGACCTGGGTTTGATCTCTGGGTCAGAAAGATCCCCTGGAGGAGGGCATGGCAACCCAGCCCAGTATTCTTGCCTGGAGAATCCCATGGGCAGAGGCACCTGGGGGGCTATAGTCCATAGGGTCATAAAGAGTTGGCTATGACTGAAGCGACTTAGCATTCATCCATGCACAAAGACAAGCTGAGTAAATGGATTAGCAATTAGTAATACTAGGCAAGTGTGTGTGTCTTTTAGAGAAGGTTTACTCAATAAAAATGCAATTTTAATAGATAAATGAGTGTAAATATATTTTAGTGATAGAAAACTCAGATAAATCTTTATGTTTGGATCATCTTAGTAGAAACAGCCAATTTACCACCTGATGGCTGTATAATCTAGCTGTAAGAAAGCTATCTAATCCAGGCCGTAGGATTTGGGATGCAATGGAGTGATGAATGCAGAACAAGATTGCACTCCATAATTCAAGTCTAGAAAGCTGACCAGAAAATGTGAATTGACCCCCCAAAAGCATACTGTTAATTCTGATTGATGTTATAAACTCTAATAAAGGGTCTGGTCTGGGAGAAATTTTGAAACATTTGGCTAAAAAGAGATTTGAAGACAACTGTCAGATTCATTTTTCAGCTTCATGCCTACCCTTCATTACCATGCCTCAATGAAAATTGATTATATTACTGGAGAAGTGCATATCTCTGTAATGAAGAAATATTATAGCATCTTCGGTTCTCAATCCTGCAGGGAAAGAATTAATAACTAATCACATAATCTCTTCTGTAATTTATTCTTCATAATCCTTAGAGTATAACATAACTAATACTGTTAAAGGAAGTGAAAATCAGAAGACTATTAATATTTGTTGTTTTCATTACAGTCTTCTTATTTTGGTTTGATTGTGATGAAAGCAGTCAATTTGAAATGCATTCTAAAATTTGAAATCTATTATGCCTGATTTACCTAGCGGATGTTCAGAAGAAGGAAGTGAAAAGAATAATCTTGAAAAGAAAAAATAAATTCCTTTGCCAGTCTTTTGGACTTCTGCCAAAATCAAAGCAATAAAGATTATGAAAAAAGAGAGAGTTTAAAGATGATGACTTCTGGTTACTTTAAGTGGGAACATTGTTCCCTTTCCTTTTAAGTTTCAAGAAATGGAATTAAGTGTCAGAGTTTAGAATTGCTACTTAAAAGTGGTACATATTAAATAGTTGCTCCTGTTAACCTGGGCATATTAAATGAGAAGATTGGAATACAGGACTTTGCGCTTAAATAACTCAGCAGCTGAGCAAAATTAAATGCCTTCAAAGAAAATGAAATGGGAGATCCAGATGAAAGTATTTCAGTGACAAAATGTTAAAGGCAATCTCTGATTACCCTAAGCTAAAATGTCAGGCAGAGCACCAAATAAAGGTTAAATTTTAAAAAAAGAAAAATGTATGAAGGCTCATCTCTCACCACTGCAACCCCTCTCATAGAGTTCCCCTCTTCTTTCCTACTGATTAAAAAGAGAAAAAATAAAATATCTAAGAGGGCAAATGCTCCCCCTTAATCTTTGACTATCAGCTATGAAAAGAGCTGAAGGCACAGAGCAGTATCTAATATGAGAAATGTGTGTGTGCTAAGTCACTTCAGTGGTGCTGACCCTATGGACTGTAACATGCCAGGCTTCTCTGTCCATGGGATTCTCCTGGCAAGAATACTGGAGTGGGTTGCCATGCCCTCCTCCAGGGGACCTTCCTGACCCAGGGGTTGAATCTGCATCTCATATCTCCTGCATTGGCAGGCAGGTTCTTTACCACTAGTGCCATATGCCGAATACTTCCCACTGAATATGTCCTGTCAGGAGGGGGCTGATCACTGGAGAATTCACAACCACCTCAATTTGTATTCAAAACTTTTAATTGCCATTTAATGTCATCATTTGAAGGAAACTAGCATTTTGGGGCGGGGGAAAGCAACTATTGATGAAGATTGGAGAAAATCACTAGGAATATTTGAGTGTGCATGTGTCCACATGTGTTAGGGTGGAGTTTTGGAGTCCTTTAATGGACCGGAACCTGGTGGTCCGGAGTCGATGATAAGAAAGTGAAAGAAAGAAAGAGGCTAATATTCCCTGGGTTACACAGCTGGCCTCTGCGCTCCAGGGAATCAGCCAGAAAGACACAGAGAGAGAGAGAGAGAAGGACACAGGGACCCAAGTCTCTGGTGGAACAAGGGTGCTTTTTTAAATTTTGTGTGAGTATGTATACCTTAATACAAGGTAGCTTCTTCGGATAAAGATCAAAAGACCAGACTTTACAAGTTACCCAGGAAACAAGGAGCCACAGAGGCCATAAGGCCAAAAGGCAATCCATATCAAAAAGAGGGTCGTAAATAAGCCCCGTCACCAAATGGAAAAGCTAATGAAGGACATCCTATGCAGGCATCCCATCTGTCTGATCTCAGTCCTGGGAGAGGCTTGTCTGCTCCTCTCGCCCCTGACAGGAACTAATAAGGAACAGAGGGCTCAAGAGAGGTAGGAAATAGCACACAGGAATCCTCCTGTGAAACACTCCCTGACAGTGGAGGGTGTGTAATCTTGTCTCACAAATTCTGAAACCACCTTTCAGATTATATGACATCACTGAACCCAGGTCTCCCACACTGCAGGTGGATTCTTCATCAGCTGAGCCACCAGGGAAGCCCCAAAATACTGAAGGCCTGTCCCTTCTCCAGCGGATCTTCCTGACCCAGGAATCGAACCGCGGTCTCCTGCATTGCAGGCAGATTCTTTACCAGCTGAGCTACCGGGGAAGCCCTTTAAATAATCTATCCACTTCATTTATTGTGGGCATTTTTAAAGTCATTTAAACGCAAATGTAAAATTAAATAACAGCACTGTGTGGGTGGCTAGTTTTGTATATGTGCCAGACCCCCAGTAGAATCTCTGGACACCAGCAGGTGGGTGAGTGTCCACCACTGGAAATTCCCCTTGCATGTTTCATATGTCATTGCTCTGATGGGTGATCACTGTTGGCCTGACTACCCTGGGTCAGGATGACTGGAATCTCCATGCCTGTCCTCTCCTGATCTGCCCCAGACACTGTTTCCTCTGCTGATTGTAATCTGAATGCCTTAAATGTAACACACTAACTGTGTACCTAGTTCTTTACTTATTCAAAGAGAATGAGGTGGTTAGATAGCCTTGTTCTCAACTCAGTGGACATGAATGTGAGCAAACCCCAGGAGACTGTGTAGGACAGAGGAGCCTAGCATGCTGCAGTCCATGGGGTCGCAAATGTTATGCCCGATGTCCGAATCCCTGAGCGGGAAGAGAGAAGGCTTCCAAGACAATGCAATTCGCAAAAAGGGAAGTTTATTACTGACTCGAGCCAGGGCTTTCTGCCGCAACCAACGCAGTGGTGCAGGGTCAGAAAAAGCCCCGAGCCCCAGCTGTTACATAAATTTATAGGGTGAACATAAGCAGTTGGTAGCTGGCTTAGGCGGATTGGTTACATGTTTGCAAAGTAATCTTATTGGCCCAAACCTTCGCGGGCTTTTTTTCAAACTTGGGCATTCGCGGGCTTTTCAGCTTTCCCCTGATAGGTTCCCTTTTTCTTGCTAGGCGCATGTTGATTGGCTGGCTCCAGGTGGCCTGATAATCATGTTACCCTGGAAAACCAAGCCTACTCCTAATCTAGTCTGCCTGTCATGGCGCAGCCTCACAGCAAAGAGTCCAAGGTAACTTAGCGACTGAACGACAAAAATGTGAGCTTGTGCTAGGGAATCCTTCCACATGAGGGTTATCTTTGGGACCTCCCAAACTCACAGGTGCTCCTAAGGGAGGGTGTGCAAGGATTCTGCCTTCTTTACACCAGTAGCTGGTCCTCTTGCTTCATTATCCCTACATTGTGACTATGCAGCTGTCTGAAGGAGCAAGGGAGCAGGCATTTCAGTAAAGGGTGGATACGGAAAGCGTGGACCACTCGGGGATCAGAAGTCAGCTCATAGGTAATTTACAAATATTTTCGCTGTACTGTAGTATATATAAAGTTTTAAAACATCAGTAGAAATTAAAGCTATAAAGTGCCATCTGACACAGTGAGTCATCTCATAGCCCACCAGTTCTCCCTGGACGAACAAGGTTAAGGGTCTTTGATGTCATTGCTCTGGGTGCCCACGCAGCATTGCACTCGATATTCTGTGCAACACAACCAGGAGTGGAACACCAACCAATTATGTCGGCAATTCGCAAGCTCACTTTCCGTAGGTGAAAAAGACGATTTCCCCACAGCCTGCCTAGACCAGGTGAGATGAACATTCAACAGCTCTGAGAAGGAAGGAAAGACTTCCTCAGACCACACACCCAGGGAATGCTATTTTGGATTTGATAGTGTTTATGGTTTGCTTTCATTTTAATGTAAAACATAACTCATTATTGAATATTTAAATTAGAAAAGCCTTCATTGACCATCAGAGCAGAAAGTGCTATGAAGGACAAGAGGGTGGAACACCTTGGTGAATGCAGGGTTGGGTATGTTTTTGAAAAGTCATTTGAAGCAAGCACTTTTCATCATGGCTGCCAGCCTGGATTCAAAATGGCATCCAACGCTAACAGACCCATTTGACTTCTTTGGACATAATGCAAAGCTGGGTGACATGCAGACACTGATGACATTATTTTGTTTAGATCTTGAAAGGGCACTTCCTATGGTACAGGAGATGAAAAGTCATTCTGAAATGCTGTCTCTTGGTGTTGCTGAAGTCAAACAAGTGTATTCAAAGGTGGTTAAAAAAAGATATGAAGTGCCTTGATTTGTAGTCAGTCTAAGCTCTCTCCTCTGTGGCATTTGTTAATTTTTTATGTGCTCATTGATCCAGTATCTATCATTTTGGTCCTTTGCTCCAAGAGGAGAATAGTATCAGCTCTCTCCACTCTGAGCCCAGGAAGGAGCTCATTGAACAGAGAACGGTCAGAGGTGGATGCTTATTCTTCCAGCCCCCAGCTGCGCCAGCACCTGACAAAGCAGTCGCTCTTCAGAGGCCAAAGGGCTGTGTGCACACACACCCAGCTGCCCCCCGCCTGTCCTGCCTGAGGAGGATGGGAGCGGAGAGTCTGGTCCCCTCCTGCACTGGGAAGGCAGACCAGCCCTGGACCACCTGTGCAGGAGGAGGCGGGACTCCTGTCTGGTCCAGGAGGTAACCAAGCAAGTCAGGTGCGCCAAGAAGAGGGTGGGGCTGTCTCCGTGTCTCTACCGAGTATCATGTGACATGCTTTCTCAGCTAAAGCCTTCAAAAAATGTTGCAGTAGCCTGTGGGATTATAGGAAAAAATGGGGATAAATATTGTATTGGGTTGCATATTCTTTGGGACAGCAGATGGCAAACTATGACCTGTGTACCAAACACAGTCACCCTGACTTGGTTTTATCCACCACCCTCTGATTTCACCACCACAGTGGGGCCAAGGGGTTGTGATGTAGATAACATGGTTGTAGAGCCTAAGCTGTTTACTATTTGGTCCTTTAGAGAAAAAGTTTACTGATCGCTATAAGTTGACATGTATACAAGATGAAGTTTTACGTTATGGCAGTTTAATATAAAACACAAGTAATGTGTATAACATCATAATAGTTGTAAGTGGCCTTGAGATTAAAGATACAGATATTTATGATGTATGCATATACATATATGCTTGCATATGTGTGTCTCAGTCGTGTCTGAATCTTTGCAACCCCATGGATTGTAGCCCACCAGGCTCCTCTGTCCAAGGGAATTTTCCAGGCAAGAATGCTGGAGGGAGTTGCCATTTCCTCTTCCAGGGGATCTTCCCAACCCAGTGATCAAACTTAAGTCTCCTGCATTAGCAGGTGGATTCTTTACCACTAAACCATCAGGAAGGTCCTATACATATATGCGTGCATGTATATATTGTATTTCTATTAAGTTTAAAAAGATAGTCTAGAAGTCAGAGTCAGGAAGCAAAACAAAGAAATCATATATTTGGAATTAATATTTAGAAAATGATGGGGAATATGAGAAATTACTTTTCAAACTGGAAGGGAATTTAAATATGATATTATATAAAAATATTCAACACCTGGAAGAAAATTTTCTGATTGCTTACCATTTATGAGTTTAGGTCTTTACTGTAGAAACCGTCTCCTCCTCCTTTACTGTAGAAACAGTCTCATGTGATCCGAACACATCTTTAGATTTCTTCCTCTCTCCTTTTCTGTCTCCATCTCTCTCTCTTCCTCCTACCAGCTCCAATTTAACATAGCACTTCTCTGATGATTTGGCACAATCTCTCTAACAGGAACTTAAGAATTTGGATCTATTAACAGTGCATACATTATTTATTAACTTGCACCAGGAGTAATTTTGCAATTGGCAAGCTTTAGAAAGCTGCAGAAAACCATCACCCCCCGCCATCACTGTCCGCATTACCTCTCAGCAGTCCCTGGCAGAGGAAAACATTAGAAAGGAGCCTTCACCTCTTGTCAGTTGGATCTGAAAAGTATAACAAATTGCTTGTTTCATTCACAATTTACCCTCTGTCCAGGCAGAAATAAGTGTGTATTAGCATGAAGGCTTCAAAGTATATAAACATTCATCTCAACATGCTCTGGAAGCACTCAGGAATTAGTATTATGATCCATCAGTGGGGGGAAAGTGAACGACGTCCTGAAACACGAAGCATATTTTCCTGAACTTTGGCAGGAGGGCTGCAATGCCAAGTCTCCGAGCCGGCGTCAGGTTACACGGCTCCTTCTGCTGCGGTAACTGATCACAAACAGAAGCAAGTCACAGCCCTGAATGCGTGTGCTGCCTGTTTGAAGTGTCTGGTGCTACCCATCGGGAACAGTCGGCAAGGCAACGTTTGGGACTTCATTTACAACAGATGAGCGCTATCTGAAAGGAGCTATGCATCAGACACATTGAGTTTGTGTGTGAGAGCTGACGATTGATATGGTGTGTGAGGAGCATGGCTGGAGAGGAGGGTGGGTGTGTGGAAGATGCAGGAATGAAAACAGCATTGAGGGATGGTTAAGAGGTGGACACAGCTCTTCTCTAGCTGAGGAATGCAATCATAGAGGCAGGAAAAAAGGTGTTTGAATTGAGATACACTATTTTCTCTCCTCTGGGATAAAGAACACATCTGAGTCAGTCCTAATGAGGTGGATGAACCTAGAGCCTATCATACAGAGTGAAGTAAATCAGAAAGAGAAAAACAAATATTGTATATTCACACGCACACACACACATGCATATGGAATCTAGAAAGATGGTACTGATGAACCTATTTGCAGGGAGACGCAGACATAGAGAACAGACTTGAGGACACATGTGGGGAAGGAGAGGGTGGGACAAATTGAGAGTGGGAAGGAAATATACACCACCACGTGTGAAGCGGACAGCCAGTGGGGATTTGCTGCTCGATGAAGGGAGCTCAACCGGCGCACTGTGACCACCTAGAGGGGTGGGATGGGGAGGGAGGTGGGAGGGAGGGGACACGTGTATACCTGTGGCTGCTTCATGCTGATGTATGGCAGAAACCAGCACAGTACTGCAAAGGAATTACTCTCCAACTAAAGATAAATTTAAAAACAACATATAGTCCAAACTTAATCATCAGTTCTCAGCGTGTCATTTTATGGTATTAGAGGGGCCAGGGACATATTTGACCTAATTTAACTGACCTCTCTGACTAGCTTTGCCTCAAGAACAGTGAAATTTTTTTTTTTAATCTCACTATATTGTTTTGTTTTTATTTTGGGCTTAAAAAGAAGGCAATATAGCACAAATGCTAAACACACATTTCCCGAGCCTTGGGAAACACACCATAGTGGAAAATGAATCCTACTTTTGAGGAGGCAGTTGAAAATTTTAGTCTTCCAAGGGTAATTTAGGTTTGACGTTTTGCAAAAATGCCTTCATGATTCACAGGGTTTTTAGAAGCCAGTTACCTTAGTGATCTTATTTATCTTTCTGAAACTGCCTGACAGTTGAAATGTACTTGGTTACACCTGCTGGCAGTTGCTAGTTTTAAATTACAGGAAATTGAAAGCAAGTTGCTTCTAGGACACTGAACTTAGAATTTCTTTCTTATTTTGGCAAATGCTGTGTGACTAGTAGTGTAAGTAATACCACTGTGAAGTTTTTGTCTTAATATTTCAGGAAGCCTCACATTAAAAGGAGCACTCAAAGAGAGTTACATTTATTCAAAGACATAGATGCACATAGACGTAGACATATATCTGCAGGCACATACACACCCACCCAGCTTTAGAAAATAATGAATATGTACTATGAATCTAGAGATTAAATTGCAATTAAGTAAAACTAGATTTTAGTTATGAAGGAGGAAACCAAAAAGGCACAGTAAGCACAGATTAAGTTTTCTCAGTTAATTTAGTCTACTGAATGGTCAAAATTTCATCAAACTAGACCAACATAATAAGCTGTTACTCATATAAGCCCTGAAAGTTGAGTCAAAGATCCTCCCGAACCAAGAATTGTATAGTCTCTTCCTGAACCAAGGAGAATAGTTTAGTCTGATCATTCCTGTCCCTCACAAATCCCTGTGTTGAAATCCTACATCTTAATGTGATGGGATTAAGGGATGGAGCCCTTGGGAGGTGATGGGTCATGAGGATTAGCCTCATGAATGGGATTAGTGACCTCATCAAGAGACCTCCTCAGAGTTCCCTGGGTCCTTCCACCCATGAGGACACATCAAGGAGGTGCCTGCTATGTAGCCCTGATCAGATCCTGCACCTCTGGTTTCCAGAACCCTGAGAAACATTTGTTGTGCATAAGCACTCAGTCTGTGGGATTTTAGCAGCCTGCAAGGATTAAGACAAGAGGGATGTCAAAAGTGTGAAAGTGTGCTGGTCTTTAGACTCTGCTTCTGGAGGCTGAAAAGTGAATTCCCTCTCCCCCAAAAAAGTCCATTTCATAGCCTGTGGAAGTTCAAAGCTCCTCCTAAAATCTCTGTGTTTTAGAAGCTTATTTTCTAGCAGTCACCTCTTCTTCCAATTTCTTGCCTGTGTGGAATTGTTATTTCAATTATGAGTCATCTCACCACTGTTATGTGTTAGCAGCCTCTGGCAATCCACTTCCGGCTGAATTGCTATACACACACCCCGGCATGTGAGAAGACACAGACACACACACACACAAGGAATCAGAAGATGTAGAATAGGAAGAGTGGAGGGTACACGGACAGGACAATTTCATATTCAACATTCTACACTCTTACGCTTTGTGTCACATGATTGAAAACATCTGAGATCATTTCTTCTAGTTCCTCTTCCCCTCTCTTCTTTTTAATCTCTTCCTCCTAGATTATTTGCAGAATTCCAAAGTCTCTGTGATGCAGAGCAGTTTGGCTCCCCTCAAGTCCCTCCAGGCTTCCTTTTTGCATTTCATGCATCTCAACAAGTTTAGCAGAACAAAAGACCTCTCTCTTAATAACAAGTTAGAAAGCAGTTGCAATCATACATTGCAATTATATTTTGCCTTCATGTTTATACATCACACAAGTTAAATTCAATCAAGAAACAAACACTTTCATATAGATGAGCGGCTCTAGGGAAAGTATTACACTTAAAATGATTTATCTCTTGTCTTTTTTAACAAACTTATTCCCACCCTGTTCTCTCTCAGAACCTTCTCTTTCACCTCTCGTCAACTTTTGTATGAATATTTACCCCCTCTGTCAAACAGCCCTGTGTCCATAATTGTGTCCGACTCTTCGTGACACCATGGACTGCAGCCCCCCGGGCTCCTCCGTCCATGGGATTTTCCAGGCAAGAGTACTGGAGTGGGGTGCCATTGCCTTCTCCATGGAGGTACAACATCCTGTGTTTAATTAGATCATATTCTGAACTGTGGGGCTTCCCTGGAGGCTCAGATGGTAGAGAATCCACCTTCCATTGCAGGAGACTCAGGTTTGATCCCTGGGTCTGGAAGATCCCCTGGAGAAGGGAATGGGGTATTTTTGCCTGGAGAATCCCATGGACAGAGGAGCCTGGTGGGCTATAGTCCATTGCGTGGCAAAGAGTCTGAGTGATTGATTAACACACTGAACTACAGGAATCCTCTGGGCCATCAGCAAACCACACCCTGGCTCCAGGCTTGAAGTGAATCCACTCACTTGGCACTCACTCAGCACTTCTCAAATATTGGTCTCAGGATGTTAACCATCTTAAAGATCTGGGTGACCTTCAGAGAGTTTCTGTTTATGAAAGCCATATCCACAATGTGCTAGAGCAGAAGGGCACAGGCTTTCTGGAACCGATTCTGAACGTTGACTCTACTTTACATGGAGTGACTCACATTCTTAGTTTGAAAATGCCCACATTGCCAGTATTTCAGTGTGTGGTGGAGCCAGCTGGCGAGGATGCCTGTGAAATTTTCAAGAATTTTGCAAGCCGGTGTTTAAAAAGGTTCATCATTAAAAAGTAAATTGTATAAACTTACAAATCAATAATTTATATTAAAACCAAAAGTAATGAATACTCAAAACCTATTGCTTTTCATTTTACTACAACCTTCTATTACCTATTTTTTTTTTTGAGGGCATTTATGTCTGGTCTGTCTGTAAGAGGTGGAAATACTACATCCTGTGCCCTGTGTTTTCATTACTGCCGGTTGGATAATGTTAAACTGGGGGTCTGAAATTGGCCATGGAAGGAATATTCACACCACAACAACTGACAAATGCTACCAAGTAAGGCTTTGGAGAAGGAAATGACAACTCATTCCAGTATTCTAGCCTGGAGAATCGCATGGACAGAGAAGCTTGTTGGGCTACAGTCCACGGGGTTGCAAGGAGTGGGACATGACTGAGCAACTGAATATGCATGTATGCAAGGCTTGATCTGTTGCTTTGTTGACTTAAAAAATATTAGTAATGAGGATTATAAAGTAGCTTTTATTTTATGAAAAGTATAAAAAATTGAAGAAATAATCTTGTATTAAAAATATTACATAATTCAACTTAAAAAATTTATATGACTGAGTGACGTTCCAACTCAAGGATTTGTTGTTTCAAGTTTGTGTCACTTGTCCATGTAGACATTTATGTTGGTACTTCTCTCAGAGAACAAGCTATTTAATATTTACCATCAAGTGTCACTGGAGTACATTTCACAAGGAAATTGGCAAATACTTAAAATCATGCCTTTTTTTAAAAATTTCCCCAGAGTGTTAGAGTACCAGCATGCCAGTGGTCATTTTTATTAATATTTAAAGCTCAACGTTCAGAAAACTAAGATCATGGCATCTGGTCCCATCACTTCATGGGAAATAGATGGGGAAACAGTGGAAACAGAATCAGACTTTATTTTTGCGGGCTCCAAAATCACTGCAGATGGTGATTGCAGCCATGAAATTAAAAGATACTTACTCCTTGGAAGGAAAGTTATGACCAACCTATATAGCATATTAAAAAGCAGAGACATCACTTTGCCAACAAGGGTCTGTCTAGTCAAGGTTATGGTTTTTCCAGTGGTCATGTATGGATGTGAGAGTTGGACTGTGAAGAAAGCTGAGTGCCGAAGAATTGATGCTATTGAACTGTGGTGTTCGAGAAGACTCTTGAGAGTCCCTTGGACTGCAAGGAGATCCAACCAGTCCATCCTAAAGGAGATCAGTCCTGGGTGTTCATTGGAAGGACTGATGCTGAAGCTGAAACTCCAATACTTTGGTCACCTCATGTGAAGAGTTGACTCATTGGAAAAGACCCTGATGCTGGGAGGGATTGGGGGCAGGAGGAGAAGGGGACGACAGAGGATGAGATGGCTGGATGGCATCACCGACTCAATGGGCATGAGTTTGAGTAAACTCCGGGAGTTGGTGATGGACAGGGAGGCCTGGCGTGCTGCAGTCCATGGGGTCACAAAGAGTCAGACATGACTGAGCGAATGAAGTGAACTGAACATATTAAAAAATTCTTATTAATGCATCTGATAATAATAAACCCATTAGAGGCTAACATAAATAATGTTTTAGAACAAATAAACTGACAGCACAATTTTAACAAATTAACTGGATTCACCAAAGCAAACATTAATTTAGTGAGAAGAATGGTATTATTTTGCATTTTTGAAAATCTTTTTCATGTCTCTCTTAATACAGGCAGCTGGATTCTTCTACTTCTGGAACAATCTGTTGTGATAAATTATTTTGCTTTAAATATCTGAAGAAAAATCAGTTTTATTAAGATCTGTAGTCTAGAAAGGGAAAAACTCAGAAATCCACTGAAAGGGTCTCAGGGGCTGGTGTGTGTGTGTGTATGTGCACACATGTAAGCGCTCAGTTGTGTCTTACTCTTTATGACCCCATGAACTGTAGTCTACCAGGCTCCTCTGTCCATGGGATTTTCCAGGCAAGAATACTGGAGTGGGTTGCCGTTTCCTCCTCCAAGGGATCTTCCCAACCCAGGGATCAAACGCATGTCTCCAGCCTCGGTATCCTACATTAGCAGGCAGGGTTTTTTTTGTTTGTTTGTTTTCTCTACTTGAACCACTGGGAAACCTCAGGGACTGGTATTTAGTATCTATTGTTGATGCATTAACATTGAACTCAGACCAGCAGCACTGCAACTGGTGCCTGAAAAAAGCTTATCTAACACACATATTTTCTCCATAAGACACATTGCAGCCTTCCTGTGCTTTAGGAAACCGGAATTAATTAAACAAGGACGACATTAGATTCAGGGGGTCTCATGCCCTGGTGGCCTTCATAGGTTAACCAAATCTAATCTGGTAAATGCCTTAAGGTGATGGCATTGAAACCGAAGGACAGCCAACCACAAGGAGCCCACCAGCCGTTAGGCTGCATCCGGTGCACAGCATCCCTGCCCTGCTTCCGCGTCGGTCCGGTGTTCCCACCCACTCCCTGTTCGGCACTGCCCAAGTCACATCAACTTTTGCTCAAATAGATTCTTAAAATTTGCGCTATGCCAGTTTATCTTTTAACAGAACATTAGCTGACACTTCAGCACTGCTCTTGGGGGTCATTTTAAATAGGAAAATCACCAACAAGAATCTACAAAAAAGGAACTTGATTCCCATCTGAGAACTGAAGCAAGGAAAGACAGTATTGTCTCCTGCAGCCTTAGCTGGGAAAGTAGCTAAAATTTTTCACTGCTCTGAGCATGTCTGTGAATAACTGCAAAAAAGCTGACAGAGATTTTGAGGTTACAAATAAATTTTGGCAAAAGGGTGCATTCACAAATACAGAATCCATAAGTAATGAAGATTGAACATGTTTATTTATATATGTATGTGTGTCTATGTATAATATGTCCACAGGATCAATGAAAAAAATTTTAAGGGTTTCATCCACAAATAAGAATAGCATTTTAGGACACTCAGTTCAGTCACTCAGTCATGTCCGACTCTGTGACCCCATGAACCGCAGCATGCCAGGCCTTCCTGTCCATCACCAACTCCTAGAGTTGACCCAAACTCATGTCCATTCAACCATCTCATCCTCTGTCATCCCCTTCTCCTCCTGCCCTCAATCTTTCCCAGCATCAGGGTCTTTTCCAATGAGTCAGCTCTTCACACCAGGTGGCCAAAGTATTGGAGTTTCAACTTCAACATCAGTCCTTCCAATGAACACCCAGAACTGATCTCCTTTAGGACAGTTGCTTTGGTATTTTAAAGTAATGATGCAGTGCAAGATGGTCAGTGAAGTATTTTAAAGTGCAGTTAGAAAAACTAAAAATTGAAAAAAATTTTAAGATTGTGTTCAGATCATAATATGAATCTTGGAGATTTAGATGTTAGTTTATCTATCCTGCTTCCTGAATGATTGCCAGATTTGTTCATGGCAGTAATCAATGAACTGATGATAACTTGAATTAGAATAACGTTACAGATTTTAATGAGATAAACCTAACAAATTCCATTGTTAAAAGCACTTGGTTATTATAAAATCATTATGACAGAGCTTTTGAATTTAGTAAACCCTACCAGTTTCCTATAAAACACAAACCTAAATTATATATTTTCTATGAAAAGCAAAAGAGAAATATATTTTCAGAATGTAAGTATGTCAAAGAATAGGAAAGAACAATCTCTTGACAATTACACAGCTTACTTTTATGATGTAACATGAGCATTTTTAAAAATTTGTTCCTGTTTTTTCTACTCTCAGTATTATAAGAAAATTTTAAAGTTTTTATGTAAGAATTTCAGTGGCATGCTAAATCTATCATTCATATTCTATAGAGGACATTTGATTTTATTAGAGAATTGTGTATTAGTTAGGGATATGTTAGCTGCTCTAACAAAAAACTCAAACACATCTAATGACTTCAGCATGAAGAAAAATTTTTCTCTCATATAAACTCCAAAACAGACGTTCTTGTTCAGCAAGAAAGCTTTCCTGCAAGAGGTAATTCAAAGACACAGACTCTATTTTGTGGCTATATGATCTTCAGTAAAGTTGCCACACTTGTTTTCAAAAAATCATTGGAAGATGAAAGCAAAGAGGCAAACCCATCTTCACCACCGAGGACACACACACATCATTTTCGCTCAGATTCCATTGTTAAAAGCCGTACTAATGGCCCTACATATCTGCAAGGGCAGCTGGAAACTGTAAAGTTTGGTTACTGCTATCTAGCAAGAACTAATATTATTTAAAATGACTATTCTGGAGGCAGTGGACATGCGTTTATCTGTCACAAATTAAATGTAAGCGAAAAATGTAAACCTAATGTCCTATTTAAAGTGAACTATTTCAGCAACAGTGGAGAAGTAACAAACAGAATAGTTTCACTGCCACAAACATCCTTTGTGCTCTGCCTGCTCATTCCTTCCTGTCCCCAGGCCCAGGCAATCACCAATCATTTCATTGTCTCCGTAGTTCTCTCTTTCCCAGAAAGTTGTATAGTTGGAATCGTATGGTATGTAGATATTTCAGATTGACTCCTTTCACTTAGTAACGTGTATTTAAAGATCTTCCGTGTCCTCTCATGGCTTGATAGCTCTTTTCTTTTTAGTCCTGAATAATATTAAATTGCCTAGACACACCACAGTTTATTTATCCACCCATTTACTGAAGGACTTCTAGGTTGCTTCCACCTTTGGGCCATTATGATTAAAATCGCTACGAACATTCATGTGCAGATCTTTCTTAGAACCTAAGTTTCAGCTTCTTTGGGCAAATACCAAGAAATGTGATTGCTGGATTGCATGGTAAGAATATGTTTCATTTTATAAAAAACTGCCGAACTGTCTTCCAAAGTGGCTACCCCATTTTGCACTCCAGTCAGAAATGACTGAGAGCTTCTGCTGCTCTATGTTCCGGCCAGCACCCGGTGTTATCATTTGGGCATTTTGGTCATTCTAACAGGGGTGTAGTGGTATCTCATTGTTGCTTTAATTTGCAGCTCCTTGATGACATAGGATGTGGAGCATCTTTCCATATGCTTATTTGCCATCTGTATATCCTCTCTGGTGAGGTGTCTGTTTAGCTCCTTTTCTTGTTCTTAAGTCAAGGTTTTCCTATTCTTGTGTTTTAGGTGGTCTTCTTATATTTCAGACTTTTGCAAATGTTTTCTAACAGTCTGTGGCCTGTCCTTTCATTCTCTTGATGATGTCTTTTATAGCAGAAGTTTTTAATTTTAATTAATTTTCATGGATCACCTTTGGTATAGTGTCTCAAATATGTGCTCAGTTGCTCGGTTGTGTCCAACTCTTTGTGATCCCATGGACTGTAGCCTGCCAGCCTCCTCTGTTCGTAGATTCTCCAGGCCAGAATACTGGAGTGGGTAGCCATTCCCCTCTCCAGGGGATCTTCCCAAGCCAGGAATCGAACACGGGTCTCCTACATTGCAGGTGGCTTCTTCATCATCTGAGCCACCAGGGAAGTTTCTAAAAAATCATCACCAAACCCCAAGATCATGTAAGACTTTCTCCCTTGTCATTGTCTAGTAATTTTATAGCTTCAACACTCCTTTTGAGGAGTTTTGCTACCAAGAGAGCAAAAGGAGAAATGTGTGGAGGCTGGAGAGGGGAGTGAGGACAAGGATACAATTAATTAGAGCCATTCTGTCAAAAGCAGGGGATGGCTTAAGCCTTCCCGGTGCTTGTGGGAGGTGAATCTAGCGCACAGAGGGAGGAGATGGCCTGAGACGGGATCACAGTTTGTTCACTGATGTGAGTGAGCAGCAGGAGCCCAGAGCACGTGGGTGCAGAAGCCAGAAAGTGAAGAGATATGGTAGTGGGAGTGTGCAGAGTTCTATTCTGATGCTTTATTTCCTCCATGAATAGAAAACCTAGAATAAAGATGGGAAAAGTTACGCTTGGAGTTTGGGGGGAAATGCAGAGAAAATGGGCAAGTAAATGAAGTAGGAAAGAAGACATGGTTCTCATGCATCATTAAGGACCAGTTTGTTGTCCCCAGGGCTTCCCTGATAGCTCAGTTAGTAAAGAACCCGCCTCCAATGCAGGAGACCCCAGTTCGATTCCTGGGTCTGGAAGATCCACTGGAGAAGGGAGAGGCTACCCACTCCAGTATTCTTGGGCTTCCCTGTGGCTCAGCTGGTAAAGAATCTGCCTACAGTGCAGGAGACCTTGGTTTGATCCCTGAGTTGGGATGATCCCCTGGAGAAAGGAAAGGCTACCCACTCCAGTATTCTGGTCTGGAGAATTCCATGGACTGTACAGTTCATGCGGTCACAAAGAGTCAGACATGACTGAGTGATTTTCATTTTCACTTTTGTTGTCCCCAGGGATAAATTTAAAGAATTAGTTCAGTCCTCATAGTGTGTACATGTTCACTGTAGAAATGCAAGCAAGCATTGGTGGATTAAACCAGACCATAGTGTTCTCAAGTGAGGATAATGAAGCCAGCGAGAGTGAGGACTTGAGAGTGTGCTTGCAGAAGTGATTATATTGAGTAACCATGAGGCTAGTCTAGGTAGTTCAAGAAAGGAGGTTGCTGAGGACATCAGATTTATAGATTGAGAACCTGGTGGGGCTGAGTGATGGTTGGAACTGAGCTGCTAAATCGATTGGGAAGTGATGGTTAGGAATGCGATGCCTGCTGCTGAGATAGCTGAGGGTCTACCCTCGCTAGTGGTTGCTATTCAGTTGCTAAGTCGTGTCTGACGCTTTTGCAACCCATGAGTTGTAGCCTCCCAGGCTCCTCTGTCCCTGAGCTTTTCCAAGCAAGAATACAGAGGGGGTTGCCATTTCCTTCTCCAGGGATCTTCCCAACCCAGGGATCGAACCCTCATCTCCTGCATTGCAGGTGGATTCTTTAGCACTGAGCCACCTGAGAAGCCCCTGCCCTCGCTGGCGATGACCAAGTCAGGGAATGGCCCTGGGAGCTGGAGGGATCTAGGTGGGGAGCACTACAAAATCACTGGAGGAGAGGATTTATTCATACAAAAGCTTGAGGCTAGAGGTGTTAGAAAGGTCATCTGCATGAACATTCGGATTGCTACGGATGTAAGACAGGATATTTTAGACGGAGTGGTAGTGAGTCAGGAGCTAAAAACGTCAAGAAACGAGGGAGAATGTGTAAAGGATGCGCACGTGACAGCAACAGTGAAGAGCAGCGGTTGGTAAAATCTTCCGAGACATGCCTCAGAGCTGCGGGGTTTAGACAGGAGGAGGGGAGTCGGTGCAAAAGCTGCGACGAGAGGAAAGCAGGACCACTCCTGCAGGTCCTGTCGTTACAGGGCTGAGAGAGCGAGGGGCCGCCGCCTCAGACGCTGTGGGGGAGCTGAGTCCTCGGGGCGGCCTTGGGAGAGTCCAGGAAAGCTGGAAGGGGAAGGGCCGTCTGCAGAGAGGTTGAGGTCAAAGGTGTCCTTGCTGACTTTGGACTGGAATTTTCAGAGGAGTCGGGGCTGGGGGGAAATGAGAGAAGAGAATAGAAGTCCTGTGACCTAATGATATGCGTCATCCCTCTTAAAGGTCCATTTTATCTGCTGATTGATGTCATGGATGCATTTAGTTCTAAAGCAGGACATTTACCGTCTCCTCCCAGATTGTCCGGATTGTAACACACACTAGTCCTTGTCATCCTAAATCTGAACCTGATCCATCCTTTTTTTTTTTTTTTGTCTGTCGGTTATGTCATTCATCTGAGAATAGTTATTGAGAACCTATTGTAAGCCAGGAACTAGTATATTTAGAGAAGAAAGCAGAAAAAAATTGGTTAACTTCAAACTAGGGCCAAAACTTAATATTAAAACTGAGAGTATTGGCACAATCACACAATCACAAAGTATTTATGTACAGCTTCCTGTGTCTTTATTTTCCCTAATGGTTTTTTTTTAAGATTTTTTTTTGATGTGAACCATTTTTAAGATCTTTATTGAATTTGTTACAATCACTCCCTGCATTGGAAGATGAAAACTTAACCACTGGACAGTCAAGGAAGTCCCGATCTCCTAATAGCTTATTAATAGTATATTTGGTCCCGATTTTTTTTTTCTACAATGTTAGACTCCTGATGTGATTTTAACTATGAGAGGAAGAAATGAGTATGTGAGCACCCCACTTTGCTCAGAAGATGAAAAGCAGCCCCACCCCAAGTTCGTAAGTGTTGTCAGGACAAGATGTACCCAGCGGAGATCCCAGCGTATCCACCTGAACTCTGGCTAGTATTTTAAAAGTGCAGAATGGGATGCGTCACACTGCAAACTCAAGGAGATAATAAGAACACAGAAAAGTTCACTTTCGCTGTTGAAGGTTATGCCAGATGAAATGAGAAAATGCTAGTATTAAAATTTAGAAATGTTTTAGAATGACGATCCTCATTGCTATGACAATAGTGTTTTCAACAGGACTGGCAGGACTGTGAAAAGCTTGCATTACTCAAAGCAGAACTAGTCAGTTCTGCTGTGAAAGCCTTTTTATTAAGTACTGATTTTGTGCCGGATCCTATACTGGGATCTGAGGAAAGGAAAATAAATATCACATTTTTATTTTCCTAAAGGCACTTTTAGGATTTTGGAATATTACTCAGAAATACATTTTAAGAGTTTTAAACAAATTATTTCTGCTGATTGAGTAACTCTGTATCTAAAGAACTACCAGGGTATTTATTTTTATTAATGAGCATAATATGGGCACATTATTTTTAATCCCAGAATTATAAATTTTAAAGTGAGAATAGCAGAAAAAAATTGCTTTAGCATATTATGCTGAATTTGTTTAAAATACAGTCATTAAAATTATGTTAACTAAAGAATGTTGTTCATCACAGCACTGTTTATAATAGCCAGGACATGGAAGCAACCTAGATGCCCATCAGCAGATGAATGGATAAGGAAGCTGTGGTACATATACAGGGTGGAATATTACTTAGCCACTAAAAAGAATTCATTTGAATCAGTTCTAATGAGATGGATGAAACTGGAGCCCATTATACAGAGTGAAGTAGGCCAGAAAGATAAAGACCAATATAGTATACTAACGCATATATATGGAATTTAAAAAGATGGTAACGATAACCCTATATGCAAAACAGAAAAAGAGACACAGATGTACAGAACAGAATTTTGGACTCTGTGGGAGAAGGCGAGGGTGGGATGTTCTGAGAGAACAGCATTGAAACAAGTATACTATCAAGGGTGAAACAGATCACCAGCCCAGGTTGGATGCATGAGACAAGTGCTCAGGGCTGGTGCACTGGGAAGACCCAGAGGGATGGGATCGGGAGGGAGGTGGGAGGGGGGATCAGGATGCGGAACACATGTAAATCCACGGCTGATTCGTGTCAATGTATGGCAAAAACCACTACAGTATTGTAAAGTAATTAGCCTTCAACTAATAAAAATAAATGAAAAAATAAATAAATAAAATATAAAAAAAAAACTAAAGAATGTTGATGGCAACAGAAATCTTTATAATAAAATATTGGCTGAAAAAAACATGCAATTTCAACATTACATAAACTTATGAAAAAATATACAAATATAAAGAGGAATAAAAATGAATCTACTAATATATTTGTGATGGTTATCTTTAGAGCATTTGATTTTCTTGTTTCTGTTTTAAAAAATACAATTGTCATAAATTAGTTTTTAATCATAAAACCATGCATTTTTAAGAGTAATGGTGAAGAGAGAAAATTTATTAGCATAGTGTCATTTCACTCTAATTCTGTTTTAGTTGTATTAGCGTGTCATTCTTTGTGACCTAAACAATAATCTGAGACAAATCTAGTCTAAATCATTGATAAGTCCGGGCTGACCTCTCTTTACCACAAGTATAAACCTCCTATTTGAATATGAGCTTAAGGAATAGAGAAAATCAATTGCACTAATATCTGATATCTAAGTGACTCCATCATATTTTATCAAATGAGCAATTTAGTAGTATTACTCAAATACATTAACTTACAGAATGGCTCCATGGGTGAGAACCCAGCCTGTCAAACTCCCCTGGTTGGCCTGTGGTGTGCTACTTATTGGGTTCATTTTATCCTTGATGTATGTTAGTGTAGCCATACCGATGGGTTTATCACAAGTGATTTCACTTTCATCTTGAAAACGCAATTTAGAGAATATTAAGAAATGTGTTGTCCTCTGAATGTAATGACTACCTCTTCTGTAATGGATTGCACTAGGAAGAATGCTGTTGCAATCAATTTAAAGCACTGAGAAGTGAACACAGCAAGTTAAGATCCAGTTCTGATCATTGATTAATAATGGTGTGTTGCGCTTCAAAAGTTGCCGTCTTACAATCTTGTACTTTGCTTGCCAGCTTTGCCTTTGGACAGATCTGGGTTGATATGCCAGCTCTGCATCTTCCTTGCTGGGTGATGATTTGGTTAACCTTTTGGAGCTTCAGTTGACTCATTTGTAAAATGAAACTCTTAATGCCTGCAATGTTGTTCCAGGGACAAGTATCTGTCCTACTGCAATCTTACCGTGTTCCCAATTTCATTATTGAAATTACCATATGTGTTACTATGTTAAAAATTCAAATAACCCCACTAGGCCAGGTGTTCATTTTCTCTTCACAAAGATTTGCAAAGGAATTACTACTAGGTTTTTAAATACACTTAAATTTTATTCAAAGATGACATGATGTATACATACGAAATATTCTCCACTTATGTTTAGGAAATAGAGACACCAGGCAACAGCTAAAAACCTAAAAGCAGCCTGACTTGATGTTGTTCCATGAAGCCTGGAAGAACTGTCTACACTGTTCAAGACCCTCTTTTCCATTTATTGGGATATCTTGGTAGCCTCCTTTTTCTGTTAATGTTGAAAATGATATTGTTAGTCACTCGGCCATATCCAACTCTTTGCGAACCCATGGACTGTAGCCTGCCAGGCTCCTCCATCCATGGGATTTTCCAGGTAAGAATACTGGAGTAGGTTGCCATTCCCTTCTCCAGGGGATCTTCCCAACCCAGGGATCAAACCAGGGTCTCCCACACTGCAGGAAGATTTTTTACTGTCTGAGCCACAGGGAAAGCCCAAAAGCATGCTTATATATATTGTTCTTGAAAAACCTTAGACTTTAGTCTCCTTTTCTAATGTTTTCCATTTAAACCATTTTAATATTTAAAAGCCTTGATACCAGGCTATGAGGGTTTGTGGTATTTACTATCCTGTAGTACAGGAACTCTATCCATAGATTTTTCAATCCTCTTGCCTATAAAAATTATTGAATATGTCCTCTGCCTAGGAAATGCAGCAACAGTGGAGGTTTAAGGAAAATGTACTGCTCCTTGACTATACTCTATTGCAATACATGAAATAAAATCCTGATGGAGTTCAACTTTTTTTTTTCATTCTGAACATACCCCTCACCTTTCATTACTTCAAAGGGTTTAAAGGTTAAATTTAACCATTAGCTGTGACACTATCTCTCTTAGATCAAGACCGCCTGTATCACCTAGCTTTCCACTTCAGATGGATCCTTATGAATTAAAGCTTTTTCATCTTTGTCCCCAATATCTAATACAATGCTTGTCCATGGCAGAGATCTACTTATCTTTTTCAAGTAAGAAAAGTAGGACAATGGATCAGACGACTAATTGTGCTATTAGAATCACAGAATAATGTGGCTTCCTTTGTAGTCATATGAACTACTATTCAAGAAAATAATAAACATCTTCTATGGAACTGGAAATAAAAACCATTGATTGACCTAAAAATTCCTGTTCTTTATTATGTTTGTCTCAGAAGATTTAACAAAGTCAGTATTGAATTTAAGAGATGTAAATTTTAGGAAATAATGAAAATAAAATATTTCTGAATTGGAACTTGTCAGTGATTAATACTCCTGAATAGAAAGATGAAAATTGGAGTTTTTATGTTCTAAGCTTTTATGGGACTTCCCTGGTGGCTCAGACACTAGTTTTGTTTTTATTTGCTGCATAATTGACACATAACATTATATTAATGTCAGGTATACAACATAATGGTTTGATATTTGTATATATTGCAAAATGATCATCTCCGTAAGTCTGGTTCACATCAGTCACCATTTTACTACAAGACATTCTTTTTCTTGTAATGAGAACTTAAGATCCATTTTGTCAGCAATCTCCAAATATTCAGTCCTGTGCTTAATGGCTAAGTCATGTCCCCTCTTTGCAGCTGATGGACTGTAGCCCACCAGGCTCCTCTGTCCATAGGATTTCCCAGGCAAGAATACTGGAGTGGGTGGCCATATCCTTCTCTAGGGGACCTTCCCTACCGAGGGATTAAACCTATGTCTCCTACATTGCACACAGATTTTTCACCCCTGAACCTTCGGGAAAGCTCTCCCAAACACGCAATACGATATTATTAACTGTAGTCACCATATTGTATAGAACATCCCCCTGATGTTTATTTTAGATGGAAGTGTATGTCTTTTGAACCTCTTAATTCATTTCTCCAGCCCCACAGCTTCCACCCTCTACCTCTAGCAACTACCAGTCTGAAAATCTGGAGCTTTATTCTCCCTTTTCAACAAAAAGCACAACTGTAGCAGCACAGTGTACTCATTTAAAATTGTGGAGGAAAAAAAAATTGTGGAGGAATACATACATAGGAAAAATTAGGGGAAAAAATAGGTATGGGTGACACTGTGATGAACAATAAAGGCGAAATGTACTCAGTCCTGTCCAACACTTGGCGACCCCATGGACTATAGCCCCCCAGGCTCCTCCCTCCATGGGATTTCCCAGGCAAGAACACTGGAGTGGGTTGCCATTTCCCTTTCCAGGGGATCTTCCCATCTGAGGGATGAACGCTGATCTCTTGCATCTCCTGCATTGGCGGATGGATTCTTTACCACGAAAGCTATCTGGGAGGCCCATATTTCATATTTTTATGAAACATAACAGGCAAAATTTCTTTTTAAAACTATCAGGAAGCCCCTTTTTAAATATTATCATTATTAAAAATGCTTAAAAACTTGGTTATATTTTAAATCCCAACAGTGCCACCCCCCATCCCTACCAGGTCCTGTTTATTATGAAATACAAACTCATGCAAAAAAGTACATTAAAAATATTCAGTTTATTGAGTTATTATATAGTGAAAGTATATATAACCACCACCTAGAACAAGAACTAGAATATTGCCAGGAAACTAACACTCACTGTAGCTCTGTTTCTATCATAACCTCCTTCTCATCTCCTGAAAGCTGATCCTTACCTAAGTATTCTATCATCAGTTCATTGCTTTTCATTTTACCACCTCGGTTGGTATCTTTAAATACTATGGTATAGCTTAGCCTGCTTTTTAAAGTTTTTTGTAAATGGAATCATACTTAGATTTTTTTTTAACCTGCCCTCATTTGGTCCCCTTAATCATTATACTTCTGAGATTCATTGGTATTTCTTGGCATAATTATAGGTCATTCTTTTCAAAGTTTTAAAGTGTTACATTTTATGACTATCAGTTTAGTTCAGTTCAGTCGCTCAATTGTGTCTGACTCTTTGTGACCCCATGAATCGCAGCACAGCATCCTCCCTGTCCATCACCAAATCCTGGAGTTTACTCAAACCCATGTCCATCGAGTCGGTGATGCCATCCAGCCATCCCATCTTCTGTCATCCCCTTCTCCTCCTGCCCCCAATCCCTCCCAGCATCAGGGTCTTTTCCAATGAGTCAACTCTTCACATGAGGTGGCTGAAGTATTGGAGTTTCAGCTTCAGCATCAGTCCTTCCAATGAACACCCAGGACTGCGTTCCTTTAGGATGGACTGGTTGGATCTCTTTGCAGTCCAAGGAACTCTCAAGAGTCTTCTCCAACACCACAGTTCAAAAACATCAATTCTTCGGCACTCAGCTTTCTTCATAGTCCAGCTCTCACATCCATACATGACCACTGGAAAAACCATAGCCTTGACTAGATGGACCTTTGTTGGCAAAGTAATGTCTCTGCTATTTAATATGCTGTCTAGGTTGGTCATAACTTTCCTTCCAAGGAGTAAGCATCTTTTAATTTCATGGCTGCAGTCACCATCTGCAGTGATTTTGGAGCCGCAAAAAATAAAGTCTGACACTGTTTCCACTGTTTCCCCATCTATTTCCCATGAAGTGACGGGACCAGATGCCATGATCTTAGTTTTATGAATGTTGAGCTTTAAGCCAACTTTTTCACTCTCCTCCTTCACTTTCATCAAGAGGCTTTTTAGTTCCTCTTCACTTTCTGCCATAAGGGTGGTGTCGTCTGCATATCTGAAGTTATTGATACTTCTCCTGGCAATCTTGATTCCAACTTGTGCTTCTTCCAGGGCAGCATTTCTCATGATGTACTCTGCATATAAGTTAAATAAGCAGGGTGACAATATACAGCCTTGACGTACTCCTTTTCCTATTTGGAACCAGTCTGTTTTTCTGATACTGTTGATTGACATTTAGATCATTTTGAAGTTTTGGAACTGAGGAGTAATAACCCCAGGGTCATTCCTCTGATGCTTTAGGTCATGCCTTAGGGCATGCAGGCAAGGACTGTGTCTGGGTGTGACAAGGACCTCTCCCTAAGCAAACCTCAGGGGGGCTCTTCCGCCCTCTCCTCTACCAGGCTTCAAACCTGGCGCTCTCTTGTCCTGGCCACCTCACCCTGCACTTAGCAAGAATCCTTCTCATCAGTTTAGCAAGAATTCCCCCACCTTCTGTAATCTGACCAGCCTTGATGTCTAATCAGGTTCCTTGTCTCCACCTTTGACGTCTAAATCCTTAGTCTGCCTGTCAGTTTAGCAAGAATTCCCCCACCTTCTGTAATCTGACCACACTTGATGTCTAATCAGGTTCCTGTCCCCACAGTTGATGTCTAAGTCCTTAGTCTGCCTGTCAGTTTAGTAAGAATACCCTACCCTTGATATTACCTTTTTGTCATTTTCCACCCACGGACCCCCTCTCTCTGTTATGCCTGAATGTGATAAAGTTGCTTCAGTAGTGCCCGACTCTCGGCGACCCAATGGACTGTAGCCCACCAGGCTCCGCAGTCCACGGGATTGGCAGTAAATAGCCTGTACTGTACTGTGGTAGGAGTTGAGCTCAACCTCTCTCCTCCTTTGCCATAACTCCACGGCAAGAATCTTGAATAAAGTCTTCCCTACTGGTGTGTACTATTGGTAAAGAACCCCCCTGCCAGTGCAGGAGACTTAAAACACCTGGGTTCCATCCCTCCATCGGGAAGGTCCCCTGGAAGAGGAAATGACAACCCACTCCAGTATTCTTGCCTGGAGAATCCCATGGACAGAGGAGCCTGGCCATAGGGTTGCACAGAGTTGGACATGACCGAAGCGACTTAGCGCAGGACCGGTGTGTGAAAATTTTTCTTTAGTAATACACACAGAGGAATAATTGCTGAGTCACAGGACATCAGTATCTTCCACTTAATCGATACATCCTAGTTTTTGCGCCGGATATAATGGTTTACACTTCCACCGTCACTCACGAGAGTTTCCTCTGTGCCATCCGCTGGCTGTTTGGAAGTTTAGCCATTTGTGTGCATGGATAAGGAATTTTATTATTGTTCAGTGATATCCCCTGGTTAATGAGGTAAAGTACCACATGTATACTGATCATTTGAATCACTTCAATAGTTTCCTTTATATCTGTTTATGTTTGGTTATTCTTGCTTATATTTTTGGCCTGCTTTCTTTCTTTCTCACTTGATTAGTTATAGAATTTCTCTATATATTCTGGAAATAGTACTTTGTGATTATGTGTGTTGCAAATAATGTCTTTTTCACTTTTTCAATGTGGAATTTTTGGTAAAAAAAAAACCTTAGGTTTAATACCAACCAGTTTACAATACTTTTTTTATGGTGAGTATTTTTATTATTCTGGTTAAATATTGTTTTGCTCTGAAATCATGAAGAGATTCTATTCATTTAATTAAATTTATCCGCTTGCTTGTTTAGTTGGTTTGTGTGTGTGTGTGTGTTGCATGTATATTTATCATTCCAATAGAATTGCATTTCTGTGAATGATATGCAATAGGGCTCAAGGTATTTTCCTTTTAATCTCTGAGGAGTTTTCATCATTTATGAAAAGACCACTTTTCCGCCAGTGCTTTAAGTGCTTCTGGTGTCACAAATCAAGTGTCAGTGTCCCAGGAGGCTATTTGAAGGCTGACTATTTTTGCCCCTTTCTCTTGGTCTACCCTTGCTCAGGAGCATATGCTTTAGAATTTGGTTTCATATATATGGGCAGTCCAAGGGCTCCCACATTATTTTCCTTCAAGAGAGCTTTGGCTATTTTGGAGACTTTTCATTCCCATGTAAATTTTAGAAGCATCCTGTCAAGCTGCATTGAAAATATTATTTTCAGTGGGAGATTTTATTAACTATATAGAAAATTTGTGCTGATCTGACATTTTTACAGTGTTAAATATTACAAAACATGAGCATGGTTGTTGTTGTTGTTTAGTTGCTAATCGTATCTGACCCTTTGCAACACCATGAACTGTATATAGCCCACCAACCTCCGTCCATGAGATTCTCCAGGCAAGAATATTGGAGTGGGTTACCATTTCCTCCTCCAGGGGATCTTCTCAACCCAAGGGCCCAATCTGCATCACCGGCATTGGCAGACAAATTCTTTACTGCTATGTCACTGGGGAAGCCCATTCGCATGGTACATACCTCGAATGATTAAACCTGTTTTAAATCTCTTACTATTGCTTTAAAGTCTCTGACACTCTATGCATCTTTTGTTGGACATGCTAGTAAGTATAGTTGATTTTCATTATTCCCCAGACATACATTCTATATGAGGCTTCCCAGGTGGTGCTAGTGGTAAAGAACCTGCCTGCCAATGCAGAAGGCAGAAGAGATGTGGGTTCGATTGCTGGGTTAGGAAGATCCCCTGGAGGAAGGCCTGGCAAAGCACTCCATTACCTGGAGATTACCATGGACAGAGGAACCTCCCAGGCTGCAGTCCGTGGAGCCACAGAGAGTCTGACACGGCTTGGCAGGCACATAAAGCTGTTCTCCACGGAGTCATTACAGAGGCCGAGTTACAGAGACTGACCTGCTTCTGTTTTGTTGTGAGCCTCTTGCCACAGTATTTTTGTCAACTGATTAATATCCAACCTTTTTTTATGTGTGTTTGTGTGTTAACACGTCTTATTTAATAAACATAAGTCTTATAAAAAAGCTTCACTAGTATTAAGAAATTACAAATGTATTTTATATTTTGAAAAGAATAAGGATAAGGGCCATCAATTCAATATTACATAAAGTCTGCTTGGAAATTCTTTATTTCATGGGCTTATTTAGGACATATTTCTCTCCTACTTCCAAAAACTTTAAGGCAATTTAGAGATTAGAAATGAAATGTCAAGATACAAACTACACGTGAAACAAAATGAAAGTCATTTAAAAGATTCAGAAATACCTGTTTAACTGAGTTGACCTACTTAAGAAAGCCTTCAGGCAAACATAGTGACACAGAGTTTCCTAAAAGACAAAGGAAAATGTAAAATATTTGTACACGTGCTTTAAAAAAAAACACAAAAATGCATTGCACTGAGAGATTGGGAAAGATTCAGAAGATGGAATCGAGAGGGGTGAGTGAATGAGTTGATTTACAAGCAAAAGCTATTTGCTGTCTCCGGGTTGACATCACCTGAGGGGATGATTCACAGAGAAACAGCAAGGGGTTGGTGGGGGATTTGCTTCCACCACTAAAGCATTCCCATTCTGTAAGACTTGTTCATGTGGGTGTCAGAGAAGCACTAGCCCTTCAGATTTCATGGTGTTTGGGAACAGAAAAATTTTGTTTATGATATTAGGCAAGTGTTGTTCAGTCACTCAGTCATGTCTGAGTCTTTGAAATCCCATGGACTGCAGCACACCATGTCTCCCTCTCGCTCACCATCTCCCAGAGCTTGCTCAAACTCATGTCCATTGAGTCAGTGATGCCGTCCAACCATCTCATCCTCCGTCGTCCCCTTTTCCTCCTGCCTTCAATCTTTCCCAGCATCAGGGTCTTTTCCAATGGGTCAGCTCTTCACATCAGGTGGACAAAGTGTTAGAGCTTCAGCCTCAGCTTCAGTCCCTCCAATGAATATTCAGGATAAATTTCACTTAGGATTGACCGGTTGGATCTCCTTGCAGTCCAAGGGACTCTCAAGAGTCTTCTCCAACACCACAGTTCAAAAGCATCAGTCCTTGGGTGCTCAGCTTTCTTTATGGTCCAACTCTCACATCCATACATAACTACTGGAAAAACCATAGCTTTGACTAAACAGACCTTTATTGGCAGAATAATGTCTCTTCTTTTGAATATGCTATCTAGGTTGATCATAGCTTTTCTTCCAAGGAACAAGCATATTTTAATTTCGTGGCTGCAGTCACCATCTGCAAGTAGGTGCTCAGTAAATATTTTTAAAATAAAAATTGAAAAGGTAGACCTTAAAGTACTCAACAAACTGGTTCTGAATCAGGAAAGGAGTACGTCAAGGCTGCCTATTGTCACCCTGCTTGTTTAACTTACATGCAGAGGACATCACGCGAAATGCTGGACTGGATGAAGAACAAGCTGGAATCAAGATTGCCAGGAGAAATATAAATAATCTTAGATAGGCAGTTGACACCAACCTTATGGCAGAAAGTGAAGAAGAACTAAAGAGCCTTTTGATGAAAGTGAAAGAGGAGAGTGAAAAAGTTGGCTTAAAATTCAGCATTCAGAAAACTAAGATCATGGCATCTGGTCCCATCACCTCATGGCAAATAGATGGGGAAACCAAGGAAACAGTGAGAGACTTTATTGTCTTGGCTCCAAAATCACTGCAGATGGTGACTGTAGCTATGAAATTAAAAGACACTTGCTCCTTGAAAGAAAAGTTATGACCAACCTAGACAGCATATTAAAAAGCAGAAACATTACTTTGCTAACAAAGGTCCATCTAGTCAAAGCTATGGTTTTTCCAGTAGACATGTATAGATGTGAGAGTTGGACTATAAAGAAAGCTGAGCGCTGAAGAGTTGATGGTGTTGGAGAAGACTCCTGAGGGTCCCTTGGACTGCAAGGAGATCAAACCAGTCAATCTTAAAGGAAATAAGTCCTGAATATTCATTGGAAGGACTGATGCTGAAGTTGAAACTCCAATACTTTGGCCACCTCATGTGAAGATCCAACTCATTGGAAAAGACCCTGATGCTGGGAAAGATTGTAAGTGGGAGGAGAAGGGGACAACAGAGGATGAGATGGTTGGATGGCATCATCGACTTAACGGACATGAGTTTGAGTAAGCTCTGGGAGTTGGTGATGGACAGAGAGACCTGGTGTGCTGCAGTCCATGGGGTCCCAAAAAGCTGAACATAACTGAGCGACTGAACTGAACTGAAAGTACTTGAGGTTTTTTCCATTATTCTTTCATGCTATAATTGTGGCTGTTTCTCCTTTTCTTCTTCTTGTTTTTCTTCTGTAATGTAGATGATGTGGGTAGAACACTTGAATTCAGTGCACTAAAGATGGGAAATTGCCGTGAACATTTTTATCAACACTGTTATCTCCCTAAATTCTCAGATGGCATTGGGAGGTCTACTGGAAATAGCAGTAGGCAGAGCGGAGGGAATTGCTACCAAATGTGGGGCCGGTCTTGCCAAGGAATCACTGAAAGAAAAGAAATGACCTACTACTCACGAGTATTCTCTTATCTCATTTTCATTCATGAACTGTTAAGCATTCGGCTTAAGCTAAAGTTGAACATTTTATTGATCTGTTCGGCACTATTCATGAAGACCATTTGTACTCACACAGTACGTTAGTGACTGGTGTTATTAGGTGAAAATGGAATCTAGCTGAAAGGAGAAAAAGTAGACATATATTGGAGAGCAATTACCATATAAATAGACATTAACTATCTAGGAGAGTTCTCCGCCATAAAATAAGTGCCACAGGTCTTTGGGGGTGTTACTGCTGAGATTTCAAGTTAGAATGATATTTCAACTCTTTCCTTTTTTTTTTTCCCCTGGACCATCTCAGCATAGGAAGAAAATCTAAATGAGAGGTTAAAATGCTCAACTGTCTGGACTATAGCTGCAGAATATCCATCTGAGCACGCTGTCCAGTTGTCATGTGTGAAAAAGCATGCAATTAGATATGGTACTGGGCACGTTTATATGTGGAAATGACAATAACACATCATGAACATTCAAATAACATGACAAATAAATTATGGAGGTTTGATAGAGTTGTGTTAGTTCAAAAATACTCAAGGCTTTAATTCATTTTTCTGTCCATTATTTTATAAGTTATAGATGCATTTTGTACTATTAACTTGGCACTAAGTGGCAGAATTTTCAAGATGAAAAATAAATCTTCAAGAAAATAAAATAAAAATGAGAGAAAAATTAAATATTTTAAATGTAATTCCTACTGAAGTTGAAATATTTCCACTAACATGTTTTGGTGTTCACTTAAAATGTAACAAGATGTCAATCACCCCTTCAGTTTTAAATAAGTGGATTAAAGTTTTGCCCACAATAGAATAAAAAGAAAAGAGCACAAAGGGTAATTATTACAGTTACATTTGATTCTCAGATAATTCTTTTCTAGAGCTAAAAAAAGAAAAAAATGTGAATTAAGGATGTGCAGCTACGAATGTAGCAGATAAAAAGCCTATGAAGTTAGTTAGGAAAGCTTTCTCTCTCTTTTATTTCTTCTTAAAGAGTATTCATTCATTTATTGATGAGGCTGCACCGAGCCTTTGTTGTGGGGCATGTAGGATCCTTTACTTACGGCATATAAACTCTGGTTGCTCCATGTGGGCTCTAGTTCCCTGACCAGGGATTGAACCCAGGCCCCTGCACTGGGAGCTCAGAGTCAGCCACTAGGCCCCAGGATAGTCCCTCTCTTTTGTTTCTAAAAGAAATGAGAATAATAAATGCTGTTTAGACTTTAAAAATCCCACAATCGTTGCACATTTGTGGACGATATGAGCTACTCTGACTTTCTGCCATCAACAACAAGCGTTTGAATGTTCCCCACACTTCACAGGACCATTTCTGGGGAATGGTCACGTGTCCGTAACATGTATGACCCAGTAACTCTATGAAGAAATTAAAGCTCAGTGAGTATGTGTAGTACAGTTGGTCTGGAGTTCAATTAGAGGCACTGCCAAGATTCAATACTGAATTTTTGTATTTCAACCCCTGTATTCTCTCTACCATGCTAATCCGCCTCTGAAATAACAATGCATCTGATAACTGCTTAACTTAATGGATTGTGTCTTTCTGTAAGTATGTTAGCTAATGTTACCTGTGTGCTGAACCCTGACTATGAGCCGAGATAGTTTGTCTTTACCTAATATCCTTATAATAAACATCATAAAGATTATATTGTATTTTAAATTGGACTTTTTATCTTTGTGCATTATAATATTTTAATAGAAAAAATGAAAATAACATAAAATGACCAAAAAAGAATGTCTATCACCAGTTTATTAACTATAAACTGAAATATCAATATTATGCTGTTGTTAAGAATGATATGAGAGCTGAACCATGAAGAAGGCAGGACGTGAAAGAATTGATGCCTTCAAACTGTGTTGCTGGAGAAGACTCCTGAAATTCCCTGGGACAGCAAGGAGATCAAACCAGTCAATCTTAAGGAAGATAAACCTTGAATATTCACTTGAAGGACTGATGCTGAAGCTGAAGTTCCAGTATTTTGGTCATCTGATGTGAGCAGACGACTCATTGGAAAAGTCCCTGCTGCTGGAAAAGGTTGAGGGCTGAAGGAGAAGAGGGCATCAGAGGATGAGGTTGCTGGACAGCATCACTGATTCAATGGACATGAACTTGGGCAAACTCAGGGAGATGGTGAGGGACAGTGAGGCCTGGCATGCTGCAGTCCATGGGGTCACAAAGAGATGTGACTGGGCAACTGAACAACAACAATACAGACTCACAGGGTGATAACTATACCCTAAATTAAAAAAAAAAAAAAAGCAAGGTAAATACTCGTGTGACTACACTACTGTAACAAAAATTAAAACTGTACCTGGACATACCCTAGGGCAAAATGGGTACCAGCATTAAGAAATATCCTGATTGAGTAAATGGTTGTTTCAGACTTTTGAGTTTATAAAATGTCCTTATGTAAGTTGGCTCATTTAGCTACAAGCAAATGCATGCCTTAGTTGTTTGCAACATTACCTCAACCCAAACGAATTCCCACAGGAAATTTCCCATCCTATCACTTACTCAGAGCTAAGAGTGTCAAGGGAGTCTGTTATCACCGTCTTTGGAAATCAAACAGATGTGAAGAGGTTATGTGTATTCTGCCATAGTCCCGACACGGAGTCAGTCGGTTCTCACCTCTGAAACAGCATCTTAGAGTCAGTGTCTTTCTGAGCTCAAGTCCTAATTCACCCTTGAACCTAAACGCTTTGAATGAAGTGGTTAGAAAAGTGTACTTTCTCTTAAAGTGAAATTCTCACGGCAACATTCCTGAAGTGAACAATTCAGGAACATTTTGCACATTCACAGCATTGTACCACTACCACCATCTCCACATAGTTCCAATAAATTTTGTAGTTTGAGTTTCTACTGTGTCCTGTGCTGGGCTCAGGAACCTCACGGACTAGTTGGAAAGACAGGTTTCCGGGATGGAGGGCAACATTCTCGAAACTCTGCGGTGGCGTCTGGCTAAGAAGAGAATGTTCCTGAAACTAAGGGACATCAATTCTTGGGGACGGTAAGAGTGTGGGCAAAATTCAGCTGGTCACATTCTATCAAATCTTTGAAGAGGATAAGATCTTACTCATCCCAAGGAAGCGAAAGGAAAACATTTTCTTGGCAGAGAGATCCAGAGAGGCGGTCCTGGGAGCCTGGAGCAGCTCTGAGCATTAGGGAAGATCCAGTCTTTACTACAGCTCCACGTGAAGCCCAGCAAGAGAAGGGACAGGGAAGGTGAAACTAAAACACTGGCAGAAGTGGGTCCTGAAATGTTGGTCCTTTATTGGACCGGAACCTGGTGGTCTGGAGTCGATGATGAGAAAGTGAAAGAAGGAAAGAGGCTACTATTCCCTGGGTTACGCAGCCGGCTTTCTCGCTCCAGGGAATTAGCCAGAAATAGAGAGATAAAGAGAAAGAGAGGAAGAGAAAGAAAAAAAGAAAGACACAGGGACCCAAACTCTGATGGAGCAATGGTGTTTTAATCAACATCGTGTGGGCATATATACTGTCTTACAAGGTAGTTATTCTCAGCAAAGATAAAGATTAAAATTCCAGACTTACAAAACATATGCAGATCCTTATCAAAGAGAGTCGTAACCATCACTTTTACCATATGGTTCATAAAAAGGAAGAGGGTACTTATCACTATTTTGAAAAACTAAGGAAGGACATGCCTGGATTCCTCAGCCCCAGGACAGGCATCCCTCTCCTCTTAATTCCTGAATATTCAGGAATTAATAAAGACCAGAGGATTCCTGACAGATCCAAAACAGTACACAGGAAGCCTCCTGTTAAATGCTTCCTGACACTGAAACACTGAGAACTGTGCTTCTTAGGAGCTACAAGCTTCGTTGGGCACACGAGGGGCAGCTACCCGATCACTGAAGCTGCTCTGGTCAGATTTTCACTTTCCACCCATGTTCTGGCTGTCATGTGGCGGCTGATGGGAGGAAGGTGAGATTGGAGACAAGGGTGACTACAGGGTCATCCACCGCAGTGGTTATTGATCCTCAATGGCCAAGGGTGATGGTAAGAACAGAAAGAGAAGGTGTAAGAGATACTTAAGGAACAACATCTGAAGATCATGAAAATCTATTTGATAGGATTGCTGAGAGTAAGAGACATTAAGAATAAGACCCGGGCGCTGGTGTGGTTGACAGAGAAAAATTCAATAAAATCAAATTCAGATGTAAAAGAGAAGAAACAGGATACTAGTGGTTGAAGTGAGTTCTGTTTTAGACCTAGTGTATTTGCAATACTTGCAGGACATCCCCATGGAGGAATCTTGTGGTTTGGGGTGCAGACATAGTTATTCCATCTCAGGCATGAGCAAGATTCAGGAGTTCATGTCCAATAAGTAACTGGGTGAAGAGCAAAAGCACAGATGTGAAATAAAATAAGGTTTAAAGGGGAACATGTAGCAATCTATTGGAATAGATTCCAATCTATTGGAATAGATTCAATAGCTGAATCTATTGGAATAATTTCACATTTAAAATACAAAGAGTTGAGACATGAATTTTAGGTAAAGAAGGGGAGAGACAAGATATCATCCAATGATCTCAGAAGCCAATGCACGAAATGGGGAGGAGGATTTGGAAATACAAAACCACTGTAAGAACCTCGAAAGCGAGGCCAGGGACTGTCTGGGGCTCTGGTCACTTGAAAGTTTCAATAGTGTTGAAACGGGGCAGGACCTTATAATCCTTGCCGATCCTCTGCCTGCCATTTGTCTGTGGAAAACTTCAGTCAAAGACTAAGTTTAATCAGAGAAGGGAGAACATGCAGAAGCAAAAAGGAGTCAAAGATCAAATAATAATAACGTAGTCATTAAGCAAAGCCAAGGATCTTTAGTTCCTCCTCAAGGACAACGGATAATATTGTGAGCCATATCCTGCGAGCTGTCTCATAGACGCTGGAAACCCCATCACAGGGAACAAGTTTAGTGACATGATGGCCAGACTGTAGCCATGACAGGAGCGGCCACAATTCCCAGAAATGGCCTCAAAGAAATGGAAACGAACTGACCCTTGAACTGAAGATTAACCGTACCTAAAACAGCCAAGATGGCACTGGTCAGACCACGATGCCCAAACTTGAAGATGGCTGTCAGAGCTGACTGTGCCGTTTCTGCTGGAACCTCCTCCTTCCGTTTATAGCAGCTCTTGCCCAGGTTGCCAGTGCAGGGTGTCAACCTTTGGACAGAGATCAGCTGTCCTTCCACAGGTGTCAGCATCTGAAATAAAACAAACTTTCCTTTCTTTCAACCCGGGCTGACTATTGGCTTCTGAGCAGTAGGCAGCCGGACCTCACCTTTCAGGAACAGTATTGATCATGGTAAATATTGTTTAGTATTGATCATTGATAAGTATTGATCGTGGTCAATAAATAGGAAATGCATGCTAAATTACTATATTGTTGACAAAGTTATACTTGGATAGAGTTGACTGTAATACTGACAGTATTGGATTTTCTTTAACAACACTGATAAGGTTAAAGCAAACAAAAATGACAACAACAGAAGTCTCTGACTATAGAAAGTCATAGAAAGAACTATGGCAATGGGGCCCTGATTTTGACTTAGACCTGGAAGTTCCTGGTAATGGAAGACCTGAAATTCTGTAAATAATCTTGTATGTTTATTATCCAATCAAGTAGCCTATAATATAAAAATAAACCATTGATTTCCTTCAGGTAAACAATTTCGCTTAAGTCCTACCTAACTTCACTTCTAATTGGCTAAGCAGTTGCAGAAACAAGTCATGAAGAGCAAATCAAATAAAACTTAAAAACAAGCATGTAAAAAATATCCAGTAGATCACTATGCTTGTCCTGTTTATCCTGTATAATTCAAATTATTTCCCCTCCGAATACAGTGGAGAAGGCAATGGCAACCCACTCCAGTACTCTTGCCTGGAAAATCCCATGGACAGAGGCGCCTGGTAGGCTGCAGTCCATGGGGTCGCGAAGAGTTGGACACGACTGAGCGACTTCACTTTCCCTTTTCACTTTCATGCGCTGGAGAAGGCACTGGCAACCCACTCCAGTGTTCTTGCCTGGAGAATCCCAGGGATGGGGGAGCCTGGTGGGCTGCCGTCTATGGGGTCGTGCAGAGTCGGACACGACTGAAGCGACTTAGCAGCAGCAGCAGAATGCAGTGGGCACATTTATTGCTTGGGCTCCCTGGCATTGCCAGAGACAAGGGCTGCTGCTCTGTTTCATAGTCTTTGACATATTGAGCTGACTTTTAACTGAAAGGATGTGTTTCTGAATCAAACCATCCATATCAAGAGCCAGTGAGGTAGGTGCTGAGTTTCAGCAGAGTTTTTAGATTAAAATCAATTTTCATCCTGTGATTGACGTACTGACTACTCAGCAAGACATAAGCTTTAAAACACTAAGTGAAGTGACTGACTTGCTTACACATCTTACTCAATTCAAAATGATAAAGATTACATCGTGAAAAAGACAAAGTATAAAAAAGATACATCCAACAAACCCGTCAGAATCAGTATCAATGTAATTACTGCCTTGCATGACTTTAAAATAAAGAACTCAAACCTGTCTGAGAGAGGTGGTGGCGATGAGGAAGGTCAGCTAGGTAGGGTGAGGATCAGAAGTGAGGGTGTGAATGGACCACCCCTCGTGGGTTCCAGTGTGTGGGGTCACGTAGGATTCTCCCCAGTTCATGGGAAGTCTGGATGGAGAGAGAAGTGTCAGAGAGTCAGTGAACAGGGATCTGCCCCAGAAGAGCACAAATTGCCCTTTAAATAGTAAGAATGAGCACTCTGTGCAAAGAGGAAGTGTTCCCGAACGGAGCGGAGGAGTGAAGATGAGCTCAGCCTCACCACTGAGCCATCCTCTGTTCCCTCCCGGCTTCAGGCCATCAGCTTAAAGCTTTTCACAAGTTTTTATCCCTAAAGACACCCTCACTGTGTGTGCCCAAGACCATGGCAGGCCTTGCATGTGCGCTAACACCTACATTGCATGCTTGCTATCGCTCCATCGTGTCTGACCGTTTCATGACCCCACGGACTGTAGCCTGCCAGGCTCCTCTGTCCATGGGATTCTCCAGGCAAGAATACTGGAGTGGGCTGCCATTTCCTTCTCCAGGGGATCTTCCCTATCCAGGGATCGAACCCACGTCTCCTGCAATTCAGGCAGGTTCTTTACTACTGAGCCAGCAGGGACTCCCAATGTGCTGTGGGAACCGAGCTCTTGTCTAATACATTTCAGTGTGTGTGTTAGTTGCTCAGTCGTGTCTGACTCTTTGTGACCCCATGGACTGTAGCCCGCCAGGCTCCTCTGTCCATGGGATTCTCCAGGCAAGAATACTGGGATGCGTTGCCATTTCTTCCTCCAGGGGATCTTCCCGACCCAAGGATCAAACCCCGTCTCCTGCATCGGCAGGTGGGTTCTTCACCACCAGTACCACCTGGGGTACATTTCACTGAAATACCTTTCAATGGGAAACCCAACTAAACATGAAATAATCACTTAAAAGTGTCCAAAATGACTCACTTATTATTGGGAGAAAAAATAGCCTCTGGAACTCACTTTCTTTGAAAAAATAATCTGTGTCATTGTCTCAGAGGCAGAATACTATCGACATCAGTAGTTTCCAACTTTGCTGCACAGACTCCCATAGTACGCTGTAAACATCCCAATTCCCAGGCTTGCATTCCAAACCAAATACATCAGTGTCTTGAAGATAGGGGCTAGGAGACAGTAGCTCTGAAAAGGAATGATCATATTTGAGAATCAGAAATCTACATGGATCCACATCTCCCCAGAGGGTGCTTCAAGGCCCCCTGGCACGCTGACGCCTGGGCGGGGATCTTCACTCACAGTCCACTTTTAAAGGAGACCTACAGGTGACTTCCCTGCTCCAAGTCAACCACTGCTTTCTTCCTCTGCTTGTTTTGGCCAAACACCTTCCATAATTTCTTCATCATTTTCTAGAAAATGAGAACTACCTCTCCAGTAATGTAAAAATCACCCTAATAGATCACTGTTTTTGTATATTTATCTTGCATAATCAAACTCTTTACTCTGTCTCTCTACATAATATCTATCTGTCTATCCATCTATCTACCTATTTATCTACCATCTATCTCTCCGTCTGAGGAGCTATGTTTGTAAATTGGAATACCTGTGTTTCAGGAGATGTGCAGCTCATCAATCATTTTTCATTTAGAGATCTTTTTTATTCTGGTATGCACTTAATGTAATATAAGGTAAAATGTTACCCTTAACAAATAAGCCTACCATGGAAGAAAGGAGTCTGGCAGAAGGAGACCACTTCCAGGAGAACAAGTCATCCCGTTTTGTATCTAATTAGGTCCTTATCGTATCTAAATACTTGACCCTACCTTTCACAATGAATTAATGACTTTTCCGTCTTCCTCTCTCAAAAGAAGTTTCTAATTGAAATTAATCATAATCAAGCCAAGTAAGGTGACTTTACCCACTTCCTCACAGACACAGCTTATCTTGTTCTATAAAGTGACATTTGACGATGTGTGGAAATTCAGGCATCCTTGTGTTTAATTTATGACTCTACACACTCTTTGCTTTCACCCTTCCCCCCTTGGTAAGATGCTTCGTGATTTCTTATGAACAAAATGCAGAAAGTAATTACTGACCTTCTGTTAGCAATGTCAAATGAGGTTAGAAACTGGAAACAATTGGCTTCTACTAGTTTTTTCTACTTCTCGTAACAGGTACATAGAGGTAATAAAATAAATAGTTTAAAACACGAAATAACACATTTTTATTAATAGATTTTTGTAAGTTTTGTAAAGGTGTGCATTTTTTGATGGAAAGGATATCGTTTCACAATGACCCATGTTCAGTGACAAGAAAGAAGAGTCAAACAGAAATTTAGGGGAGGTATTCCACCGGTCCCTTAAAGGTGTTGATGATGCATATATGTGATGCATACATACTTCAAATTCATGTTCTGTGTGGATGGAACAAGGATGCTAATGAGCTAGTTCAGAGCTTTCTAACTTCTCATGTTCATTTTCCATCAGTCACTACCAAGAAAACCAGAAAGCAAAGCCCCAGTAAAGCGATGCTTCCTGGACCCTGTCTTCCTTTTTACTCTGCTTTTCAGCATTACTTTCCTGTCCACTTTGTCTACACATCAGTGAGCACAGACTAGTTTGTTGTACAGTTAAATGATCTAATGGACCAAAAAAGTTTGACTACAGGCTAAATACATCTGAAGAATATTGCAGTCTAATATCTCTGGATTAAGACGTGCGGCATCCGAGAACCGTGATACCAGTGCAGCCTTCTGCATGGAATTAACCAGCCACTTGCTCTGGAATGATGCTACCTGTCATTTTCCCACTATGCCCTTGAGACTCTTCCCATGGGTGAGAACGTCATAAAATCTCAGAATTCCTTAAGTCAGAATAGGAATGTTTTCTTCCACCTTTTCTTCTTGCATATATTTCAAGCCCCAGTCCAGTTCAATCTTAATGCTTTTATTAGGTTGCTATTTTCATAATCATTGTACTATTTCAATAAAATAATCTTCAAATCCATCAATTCTGTGCTTTTTAAAATTCATCAGTGCAGAACAGGTTGATTATAGATGACCACAATACTAGTGTATAGCAAGATATAATTTTCTTATGTATGAATATGTTTGATTTTTCTTTGGGGGGGTGTGTATTCACCTGTAAATACACCTGTGTACCCTAAGATACAGACATATTTGGCGTGGCTGGGGCACTCGAGAAAGTGATGAAAGTGATGATTCTGAGGACCCTGAGACTTTGAACACATATCTGAATCCAAAATCCAAAATCTCTCTCAGGCATCTGGATCAAAGGGCAGTGTTGCTTTTAGTCTATTTTGTAGTGGGTACAACTGGGCTTCCCTGATGGCTCGGCAGGTAAAGAATCTGGTTGCAATGCCGGAGACACAGGAGACCTGGGTTCGATCCCTGGGTCGGGAAGCTCCCCTGGGGAAGAGAATGACAACCCACTCCAGTATTCTTTCCTGGAGAATCCTGTGGACAGGGGAGTCTGGTGGGCTACAGTCCGTGAGGTCACAAAGAGTTGGACACAACTAAGCGACTAATTCTCCACTTAAGGAAAAAGAATAGCACATGTTCCCTTTCTCCTGCAGGATCAGTTGAGGTGGCTTCTGCATTCAAGGCACTCAAAAAAGGAAGAGTTGAAAACTCTCTTTTTCTCTTGCTTCTGGACACCCCTCCCCAACCACCAAACACAACTTTCGCAGGCTCTGCTAATTATGCTTCATTCCATGACATTTCATATAGATGTGTTATGAGAAAGCGATGCTAGCCAAACCAGTACTTACAGGACCTGTGTGGGTCTGTTTTTGATTCTAAATTTGAAATTCTGAGTAGGTGATTGAGTGCTTTCTCTCCTTTCAATTCAGTATTTGAATTCCGTCTTTCAAGTCTGTTCCCCTAATCAGCGTTCCATTCCCCAATCATGCTGTCATTTTCATTGGGAGTGTTAAACATATTACAAGCTTTCTTTCCAGCTACCTTGAGTAGTCACCTAATCGATACCTTTCTGACAGTTATTTCCAAGGAGAATGGTATTTAGCCCGGGCATATTTGAAGGCATATTCCCTGAACTCTTTCAACAAGCTTGCAACCTCTTATCTATTTTCACCAAAATGAGCCATCTACGCATATCTGTAATTTTTCTCCCCTCTGAGGCTTCTATGACTGCAGCGCTATCTTAGAATTATTCTTGGTGAATTTATAATAACGGTTCCCACAATACTTTTCATCGGGCGACTGCTTTGTTCCTTGTAAACAAACCCTGGAAAGAGAAACCCTTCGTCGGGGTCCTTTCTTTTCTTGCATAGCTTTTGAAAAGCTGTATAAATCTCCATTTTAACCTCCGATTGCTCTTCTCCTGGGGAGCTCAGTGCAGGGAGGATGAAGGAGCCAGCAGTTTTCCTTTTGGAAGAGTCCCTCTCTCTCTGCCCTCCCCTCACGGCCCCCTGGGCTGCCGGCTCCTCTCTGAAGCCCTCCCCTCCCTCCTGTCCCCGGTGCTGGCTGCCATCACACCTGCACGAATCCACCTTCCCAAGCCCTCATTGGGTGGACCTCACATTTTCCCAAGTTCCTGTGGATGCTCTGCCGGCCAGCAGTGAGGGGAGGCTGAAAGAGAGCCAGACAGGCCAGCTCATCTGATGAGAACCATCCTCCTGGCCCGCATCCCCCCTGTGTAAGGAGCCCTGAGCACCGCGGAGGGTCTGAGGGGCTTGGTTCCCTGGTGGGGGGCACAGATGGGGACCGACAGGAAGAACGGGCAGAAGTTTCTGTGCCTGAGTGCAGGCCTGTGAGGGGAGGTGACTGACCTTTTTATAACTATCAGAAGACAGATGCATTTTCACAAATGTGAATTGTGTCTCCCTGAAACTCATGCATTGAAGTCCCCACTCCTGGGACCCTGGAACATGACTCCACTGGAAGGCGGTGTCTCTAAAGAGGTAGTTAAGGTAAAATGAGGTCGTATGGGTGGGCCCTAAGCCCAAACCACTGGTGTCTTTGTGGGAAGGGGAGTCCAGGACAGACACACACACACAGGGGACTGCGTGAGGACACAGGGAGCAGACGGCATCTATGACCCAAGGAGACGGGTCTGCCTGCGAAGAAATGGCCCTGACGCCTTGATCCCAGTCTGCTAGCCTCCAGACTACGAGACATGCGATTCTGATGTGGAAACCTCCCAGTCGGTGGTCCTTGGCCCGAGCAAACCGCTACAGAAAGCCACCTTACCTGGTCTCTACGTACAAGTAAGAGAAGCCGAGAAACAGCAGCGTTTCCGTGATGCGTCATGGATCCGTTTCACATGAGAGGTTTCAATTTGCCAGCCCGGTGCCCACCTCGTCACCCCTGTCACTCTCGTTTAACTGGCTGAGGACCAGCACGCGTTAACCATTTGCAGAACAAATTCGGGGGTGTTGACTTCTTGGTTGTCTTCCTGTTCCCTGGCGATCCTCGTCATGAGGGGGTGCAGGAGGGTGCACCCCATTTCCTTGCCTTAAAGTCAGGTTGCTCAAGGCTGGAGTCCAGGGAGGGAAGCTGGTGGCTGGCCTGCCATCTCTGCTCCCTGACTCCTTACGATCATTCCTTGGGGAGTCCAGGCCCCTTACAAGTTCCCACAGTGTGACATCCCCATCCCCTCATCCAAGGCTCATCCAGCGCCTTAGTGGTTGAAATGAGAAGCATCTAGCCCTCCCCTCCTCCATAACCACATCCCAGTTTCATCTCAATTTTTCTTTCTTTTTGAGTTAAGTGTTTCGGGCTCTAACTATGGCTTTTATAATTTTTTTTTTAAATTTTATTATGCCTTGAAAAGCTCCCTATGTTCCATCTTCTCCAACACTGACCCTCCTTTCCTTCCACACTAAACCCCCCAATCTAAGTGTCTGTGTATGTGCTGTTCCCTAGAATACCTGTACCTGAAAAGACCAATGTTTCTGTTCTTTTTTTTTTGTAGGTCTTTGTGCAAATATCTTCCCTTCAGAAATTTTCCTGATGGTCTTACCTAAAAATACATCCCATTATCTTCTCCTTCACCTAGAATTTTCTTCTCATAGCATTTACCACTGCCTGATCTTATACCAAATACCCAGATGTCTATTTTTGTGCATCTCTTTTGGAAGGTAAACTGCAAGAGTGGAGGCCTCTGCCTTGTCCACTGGTATGACCACATCACCTACGGTAATACTTCACACACAAAGGCTTCAGAACTTTACTCCTTTGGAGCAACAGATAAACCAACGGGAAAAGCCCCCCACCACGGCAGTCCTACCTGATAATCCCAAGAAGTACATCCAGAGTCTGTCAATCTGAATTAAATTATCAAATAGCTTATTTATATCTGTGTAAGTGCGTGTGTGTGTGTGCGTGTGCACGCGCGTGCACTTTTGTGGATTTGTGCATTTGTACTCATTCGTTCATGTCCACTCTTTTGCAACCCCATGGGTTGTAGCCCGCCAGGCTCCTCTGTCCATGGGATTTCTCGGGCAAGAATTCAGGAGTGGGCTGCCATTTCGTCCTCCAGGGGATCTTCCTGACCCAGGGATCAAACCCATATCTCCTGCATTGCTGGGTGGTTCTTTACCAATGAGCCAGCTGGGAAGCCCTGTGTTAAATCATTAATGTTAAAGTTCACTGTCCTCAAATTAAACACAAGCCCCTCAGCCTGACATTCAAAGGCCTTTGCCGACAGCCCCATTTTCCTTTGGGAATTTAACCTCCCTTGCTTGAGATGCACATTTCCTATATTTTTCTGTGTGTTTTGTCTTCCTTGAGTCAAAAACCTTCTTTCCAGACGACACATATTTCTGCCTCACCTGCCCCCTTTCCGTCAATTGCTCTAAGGTGTAGTTTAAATGTCCCCCTTTTCTGTGGAGACTTCCCTGGCCTGCGACACCCACCTGCACCCACCCAGAGCTTTAACACCTATAGGGCCTTGCTTGTTTTCTGTCACGGCTTGTGTTCCTGTTCTGCATCTCATGTAGGTGCTTCATGTCTTGTTCCTCCCAGGAGCAGAATGAGTTTGCTAGAACTGCCTTAAAGAACCACCAGCGGAGCTAAAATAACAGAAATGTATTTTCTCACAGTTCTGGAGGCCATAGGTCCAAACTCAGAGGGTCAGGGTGGCTGACTCCTTCCAAAGACTCTGGGGGGGCCTTCCCTGGCCGTCGAGTGGTTAAGACTCTGTGCTTCCATTGCAGGGGGTGCGGGTTTGATCCCTGGTCAGGGGAACTAAGATCCCACAAGCTGTGGGATGTGGCCAAATACATAAATAGATAACCTTTAAAAATAAATGATAAAGACTGAGAGGAACCCACTCTCTCCCAGCCTCTGGTGGTTTGTTAGGAATCTTGGGTGTGTTCGCCCTGTCTTCACGTGAACTCAGTGTTTTTCTTCTGTGTGTGTCTCTGTGTTCAAATTCCCCCTTCATATAAGGACTGTCACATTAAATTGAGGCCCAGCCTGTTCCAGTGTAACCTTATCTCATCACACCTACGGTGGCCCTTTTACCAAAGAAGGTCACATTCTTGGCTTCTGGAGATGAAGACTAAGCACACAGATTTGGGGGGACGTGATTCAGCCTGCAACAAGGGCCTCCCCAAAGGTTCTTCCCTTTCACCCCTGCAGGCTCGGGCGTCCCACCCGGTGGTATCCACATTATAGCAACTCCATACATACATTGCTGAATTGAAGGGCTCCTTGCATCCCAGGTAGCTCAGTGGTAAAGAATCAGCCTGTAATGTAGGAAATGAGAATTTGATCCATGGTTGGGAAGAAGGAGAGGAGATGGCAACCCTCCCCAGTACTCTTGCCTGGGAAATCCCATGGACAGAGGAGCCTGGCGGGCTGCAGTCCACGGGGTCACACAGACGCAGACCCGACTGCATGCTGCACAGGGCAGGGCATTTCACTCGAGGCCATAAGTGCTGTTCCCAGGGATCGACACATAGCTCGTATCGGGAATGTATTTTCAAGTTATTGGCCACTGGGGTTTTTTTCTCACAGGTTTTGTTGAAAGATTGTTCTGCCATCTGATGAAGTTTGTGTGACATGCCCTAGTGATGCACGTGTTCACAGGAGCCAAGCTTACTAACCATCACTTAATAGCCAGTAACAGTGTACCCGGGGGGAGCAGAGGACGGCCTGGCAGAGGGGAGGAAATATGTCTCCTGATAGACATGCAACTTGTTCAGAATGCAGAAAATCACCGATTTGAACAGAATCACCACAGTGAGCCCTGGGGACACGTTTATTTACATGTTTTCCTCAAGCTACTACCCATCCGTTTCTTTTGAAAGCCTCATAGATCCCAAGCTCGTTGACTCCAGAAGTGAAGTGTCAGATTTATTTTTATACACTGTTGCCTTTCAAACTCATATGATTGTCTTCCTTTCCTGTGTCTCAGAGGTAGAGGCGATTTATATTCAAAATGCCTTCCACGACAATATATCCCTCCAGCCCAGTCGTGTGCTTTGAAATTCCTCTGTGAAAGACTACTTCTTCTGTTACTCTCTGTCAAAAAAACTTTTAAATGGCCTCAGGATCCTTTTCTTCCTATTACATAATTTTTATTGCCTTGGTTACAACAACCTGGTTTGCTGCTCAACTGGCTGCCGCTGAGGACATTTACTGCGTCAACTGTGAAAAAGGTTTATTAGAAAGTGATGCTGGTTCTTTGCAGACACAAGTGGCAACTTTGTAGACAAATAAAAAGATGCATTGAGCTTAAACATTATTTATGCATTTTATCATAAGTAGCAAATCAATTAAGACAAATTAAATTCAACATTAGAATAAAGAATACATTTACTTTTTATTTTTTTGAACTTTTTATTTGGTATTGGGGTATAGCCGATTAGCAACGATGTGATTGTTTCAGGCGAATGGTGAAGCGACTCAGCTATACATATACATGTATCCATTTAAATAATTATTGTGCTCTTTATTCATGTATATTATCTAATGATTAATCTGAGTATCTAAACATGAGGATGGATTCCTAAAATTTATACATAAGATTATTTATTCTGAGATATGAGTTTTTTTCACTGACTGCTCCAGGATGAACTGAATAACAGTATTATTTTGGTGTACATTAAGACTTCATTAGAAAATAAATTATGTGAAAAAGTGGAAAGATTTATGCCACTGGACTTGGTGGTTTGAGAACTGCGTGTTGTTTTCACAGAGCCAAAGATTTATTTTAAAATGTACAATATTCATATACTATATCCATAGTAATCTAACTATTGACATTAAAATATAGCCTATGTAAAATTCTAGGTTGCCAACTGAAAAAACAAATCACTGGTTTAATATGAAGTTAAATATAAAAAGCTTTTGAGACTTTGACAAATGACTGTATAGTTAAATATATGTTACTAAATCACTCTTCTTTGTATGTTGGCTAGTTTTTCTTGATAGCTAAAATATACATAAGTTGTTTCAGAAAAAATATACCTACTCAGGGCTTTAAATTACTTTGTATTAATAATGACTGTTCAAATTAATATAGCTATGCATTATAAAGGGCTTCCCAGGTGGTGTAGTGGTAAAGAATCCGCCTGCCAATGCAGGAGACCTGGGTTTAATCCCTGGGTTGAGAAGATCCACTGGGGGAGTGCATGGCAACCCACCAGCATTCTTGCCTGGGGAAAAACCATGGACAGAGGAGCCTGGAGTCCATAGGGTCATAGAATCAAATACAACTGAAGTGACTTAACACACATATACAAGCATTGTAAAACTATTTCTCTTTCTATTTAATATAAGCATAATGCAAGTGTATCCATTTTGACTATACATATCAATCAGATACACTTTCTGTTTGTCAGTTAACAACTTCAGTTCAGTTCAGTTCAGTCGCTCAGTCGTGTCCGACTCTTTGCGACACCATGAATCGCAGCACGCCAGGCCTCTCTGTCCATCACCAACTCCCGGAGTTCACTCAAACTCACGCCCATCGAGTCGGTGATACCATCCCGCCATCTCATCCTCTGTCGTCCCCTTCTCCTCCTGTCCCCAATCCCTCCCAGCATCAGGGTCTTTTCCAATGAGTCAACTCTTTGAATGAGGTGGCCAAAGTATTGGAGTTTCAGCTTCAGCATCAGTCCTTCCAATGAACACCCAGGACTGCGTTCCTTTAGGATGGACTGGTTGGATCTCCTTGCAGTCCAAGGAACTCTCAAGAGTCTTCTCCAACACCACAGTTCAAAAGCATCAATTTTTCGGCACTCAGCTTTCTTCACAGTCCAACTCTCACATCCATACATGACCACTGGAAAAACCATAGCCTTGACCAGACAGACCTTTGTTGGCAAAGTAATGTCTCTGCTTTTTAATATGCTATCTAGTTTATTCATAACTTTCCTTCCAAGGAGTAAGCATCTTTTAATTTTGTGGCTGCAATCATCATCTGCAGTGATTTTGGAGCCCCCCAAAATAAAGTCTGACACTGATTCCACTGTTTCCCCATCTATTTCCCATGAGGTGATGGGACCAGATGCCATGATCTTAGTTTTCTGAATGTTAAGCTTTAAGCCAACTTTTTCACTCTCCTCTTTCACTTTCATCAAGAGGCTTTTTAGTTCCTCTTCACTTTCTGCCATAAAGGGTGGTGTCATCTGCATATTTGAGGTTATTGATATTTCTCCCGGCAATCTTGATACCAGCTTGTTCTTTTTCCAGCCCAGCATTTCTCATGATGTACTCTGCATATAAGTTAAATAAGCAGGGTGACAATATACAGCTTTGACATACTCCCTTTCCTATTTGGAACCAGTCTGCTGTTCCATTTCCAGTTCTAACTGTTGCTTCCTGACCTGCATACAGGTTTCTCAAGAGGCAGGTCAGGTGGTCTGGTATTCCCATTTCCTTCAGAATTTTCCACAGTTTATTGTGAGCCACACAGTCGAAGGCTTTGGCATAGTCAATAAAGCAGAAATAGATGTCTTTCTGGAACTCCCTTGCTTTTTTGATGATCCAACAGATATTGGCAATTTGATCTCTGGTTCCTCTGCCTAAAGAGATTTAAAAAAAAAACTTTTAAAATCTGGATTAAAAATTACAGAATGGATTCTTATTGACTTGGGGTTTTTCTTACTAGTTATTGAAATAAAAGTTGGCATACACAATACATATGTTAAATGTTTTTTATGATTATTTATGAAAAGTGACCAGCAAAATAAATTGACTTATTTCAGGATCAAATGAATTTCTACAGTGTAACAAATGGATAAAAAAATCTAGCTAATAATTCCAGAAAGAAACAATGGAATTTTTAGCTCACTCCGGGACTGAGTATTCCCCCAAATTGTTATCTGAAATGTAGGGCTCAGTCTTACCAGTTTTTAAATATTCCGAGAGAATGAATTTTCCAGATTTCTGACTCTCTTCTTCATCTACTCATGACTTGTTTTTAATTGAAAGACCCCCTGATGACTATCAACAGTGAAAATGGCCCAGAATATTTCTGGAAAAAGTAACTTTTTAATTTCGTCCATTTCTAGCACTACGGTATTAGTACTTGATCATATTGAACTTTACCTGAGTTCTGTATTCTAAGAAAATAACCAAGATTATGAAATCACCCCCACCTTAGACTGATACTAAATTGAGTTAATCAATGGTTATGTTAGAGACCTAGGTCTTCACCAAGATAGAATCACCTGTGCGTGCTAAGTACCAACCCAAGGATCAAATCCACGCTTCTTATGTCTCCTGCATTGGCAGGCAAGTTCTTTACCACTAGCGCCACCTGAGAAGCCCACTAAGATGGAATATTAATGCATTAATTACTAAGTATATTTTAAGTATATATAAGCTGGCTCACTTTTATATGCTGCAGAGAGTCTATATTTATGAGCTTCAGTTCTGCTTTTGAGAAGTTATTCAGTGTTGCACACTGGGAAGTTGAAGGATAAGGGATGTTTATGGTTATAAACAGTTGTGAGACGTTATCTGTTAGCTCTGCCAGCCGGATGCATAAGGCTGACGTATGTGAAAATTCATATTTATTCTCCTTCCAGTGTTTTCTGTGGAACAGAAGTTACTGTGGGTAAAACATCCATGCATGTTAATGAAACTCCATTGGTCATAACAGTGGCAGAAATGTATACATTTGTATGCAAGAAATGCAGGATCAACTTTTAAGGAAAAAAAACCAAAAACTAATTTTGTCCTAAAATGAAATTATTGGTTTTTCCAGAAGGAGAAAAAAGGTAAGTGTGGGGCAATACTTAAATGAATCCTGAAAGTTACTGAGGATTCTCAGATGAGAGAATTTTGGTTGCCATTCATAAAACCGGCTCAGCTTTGGTGGGTGTATTTATAAGATTTTCAAAAAGAAATTGAGTATCACATTATATACTGAGGCAAAACTAAAATTTGCTTTTTTTCTCTGTTATAGGACAATGTTTTTAAAGGCTATACCTTCTGTGTAATCTATCTGTAAAGATTCTATTCCACCAGAGTAACCTTTGGTGGTTTACTATGAATGTCCATGCCCTAGATTATTTATGAAAACAAAGTTTTCTCACTTATGAAAGAGCCAAGGTTTTTACAATCAAGTTACACTGTATGTTTGTTTTTAAGCTATCTTGTCCACTTGGTTAAATAGGCAGCCCTTTATTATTTCCTAATAACCCTAGATCCTTTCTTATTCAAGTCTTCAAACCTGATAACTTCTGCTATTTTCCCTTTCTCAAATAAAAAAAATTTTGGGGGGGAACAAAACTACCTTGGAGATTTCCCAAATGGCCCCTGGAAAACCACAAAAGATTTGTTCTTTCACCTTGTGAAAAGAGAGATATTAGAAATAATTAAGTTTATTTAATAGGTTAATCTTGCACATGGGGAGCGTCCAGGGACCACTTTGTCCCTAGATATTCTAAGGTGTCCACAGACCACATTACCTGCCTCCTGAGAAATCTGTATGCAGGTTAAGAAGCAACCCTTAGAATTGGACATGTAAAAATGGACTGGTTCCAAATTGGGAAAGGAGTACATCAAGGCTGTATACTGTCACCCTGTTTATTTAACTTCTATTCAGAGTACATCATGTGGAATGCTGGACTGGATGAAGCACAAGCTGGAATCAAGATTGCTGGGAGAAATATCAGTAACCTCAGATTCACAGATGACACCACCCTTACAGAACAAAGTGAAGAGGAACTAAAGAGCCTCTTGATGAAAGTGAAAGAGAAGAGCGAAAAAGCTGGCTTAAAATTCAACATTCATGGCATGTGGTTCCATCACTTTATGACAAATAGATGGGGAAACAATGGAAACAGTGATGGATTTTATTTTGGGGAGCTCAAAAATCACTGCAGATGGTGATTGCAGCCATGAAATTAAAAGATGCTTGCTCCTTGGAAGAAAAGCTATGACCAACCTAGACAGCATATTGAGAAGCAGAGACATTACCTTGCCAACTAAGGTCCATCTAGTCAAAGGTATAATTTTTCCAGTAGTCATGTTGTGAGAGCTGGACTATAAAAAAAGCTGAGTGCTAAAGAATTGATGCTTTTGAAGTGTAGTGTTGGAGAAGACTCTTGAAAGTCTCTTGGACTGCAAGGAGATCCAACCAGTACATCCTAAAGGAGATCAGTCCGAATATTCATTAGAAGGACTGATGTTGAAGCTGAAACTCCAATACTTTGGTCACCTAATGTGAAGAACTGACTCACTAGAAAAGACCCTGATGCTGGGAAAGATTGAAAGGGGGAGGAGAAGGGGACAACAGAGGATGAGATGGTTGGATGGCATCACCAACTCAATGGACGAGTTTGAGTAAACGCTGGGAGTTGGTGATGTACAGGGAGGCCTGGTGTGCTGCAGTCCATGAGGTCGCAAAGAGTCGGACACGACTGAGCAACTGAACTGAACTAAACTGAATTCTAAGGTAAGACCCATCTCCACCCTCCCCTTGATTTATAAACCCCCCAGTTTTCTCTCTCTTCTTTGATATGCTCCCCTTTCTACTGCAGCAGCTAAATTGAAACAATCTCCTTAACTATACTTGCACAATCAGCTTGGACCTTCCACAGTATCATTCCAAATGTTTAACATTGGTGAGATAGTTCATGATTTCCTTACATAATTTTATAGGCATCTATATTGGCCTGACAATGAATGTTCAATGCCACCTTGCAATATTATAATTTCTTTTTATGTTACATACTATTTAAACATGGGGGAAAGAAGAAAATTTAATGAAAGTTTTTAAAATACAAAAAGAGCCTGGTATTTCTAAGCCAGTGTAGGAGCAGATAGTAATTGGAAGCAGTTTTAGAAAAGTACATGTTTTAGGAAAGTTTAAGAAAACCAAAACTGGTATCCCAGCTTGAGAATTATCACAAGAAAGTGAGGGTGCCTTGGTGACACTCTTTCCCTGAGATCTTGCTGATTATCAGACATGTTTTTAACCATCCTTTGTTAGGTATATGGCAATGATTTCGGAAGCATATTTTCTAACTCATCTAAAGAGCTTACTTCAAAATCACCTGGAAAATAACAGCCTGGCTAACAACCAAAAGAGAACGTCCAACTGTGCCACATCTACTTTGCGTATTTAGCACTTCTTCCAAGTCTCTGTCCAATTAATTCTAAGAGCATAGGGAGGGAAACAGTGCTATTAAATATATCTTAGACTGTTTTAACTTTGAAAAATTTAGATGGCTAAATATTGAAAAAATTAAATAATATAGTGCTGTTAAAATTAAAATCAAATTAAAAGTTAAATCAAATAATAAAGTGCTATTAAATATATCTTATAGTTTGAACTTTGAAAAATTTAGATAGCTCATATTGAAAAAAATAAATCAAATAATAAAGGAAAGAAAGTCAATAAATAAGAATAGAAAACAAGCCTACAAATGAATGTTGAAGCTGATGACATAAATATTTTCAGGAAAAACAATTTTATATGAAATGGGAACACTAAAGATCTCTATCCACAATGATATGATATGTATGCCAGGACAAATGGAACTGCAAAAAATCTTTAATTTTAAAATTAGACTCTGTTGTTTAGTCTAATTATCAGTATAAATAGTTTGAAATTACTTTGAAATAATGTTATGGATCTCACAGGATAAGACAATTCAATAATATGTTCAGACTGTTACTGATATTATTTTTTGAGTAGGAAAAATATGTGCTGACATAGAAATCAAGGGAGTTAATTGAAAATCCTACAGTGCTAAACTTGAGTTGAAAATATTTGTATGGAATCATGATTTCTTTTACTTTTGAAAAATATGCACATCACAACTCTCTCCCCTTGAAAGGTTTAGAAGCAATGCCAATAGAGAAATAATGAGCACCCTCACAAGCAGGAAGTGGTTTCTAAATACCATTCCCCACTAAAAAGAGCAGGTGCTAATCCCAAGTGTAGTACAGGAAGTACAAAAATATGCCACAGAGACATCTAGCGGTGACAGGAAGTGAACCGGGCGTCCCCGATGTTGTGGTGGTGTCTAAGGACACAGAGGCCAACTTGATGACCCGCTCCTTGGCTGAAATTGTGAAAATTAGCTATAGGCAAGCCTCGAAGATTTTCTGGGTTCTGAGAAGGAAATGGCAACCCACTCCAGTGCTCTTGCCTGGAGAATCCCAGGGACGGCGGAGCCTGGTGGGCTGCCGTCTATGGGGTCGCACAGAGTCGGACACGACTGAGGTGACTTAGCAGCAGCAGCAGCAGACTTCCAAAATGAAACGAATATCACAGTAAGGGAAGTCACAGGAAGTTTGGTTTCCCGGCACACTTAAAGGTTGTTTCTGCTATACTGTAATCTGTTAACTGTACAGTAGTATTCTATCTAAAATAAATGTACATGCCTTAATTTAAAACTATTTTGTTGCTAAAAATGCCAATATAATTTCAATAGTAATATCAAAGATTATAGATCAGTGTAACAAATATAAAAATTGTGAAATTTGAAATATCAGAGAAATTACCAAAATGTGATACAAAGACATGAACCATTAGAAAAAATAGTTCTGATAGACTTGCTCAGTGCAGGAGGGCACAACAATTCAATCTGTAAAAAAAAAAAAAGAATACAGAACCTATGGCACACAATAAAGCAAAGCACAATAGAATGAGGTACACCTATATTAAAAGAGGAATAAATGCAATTTTTTGATGTGTATTACATACACACATGGGGTCACAAAGAGTTGGACATGACTTAGGGACTGAACAACAACAAAATTGTGTGCACACAAGCCAATAATAATGCTTAGATAGGAGGGACAGGGAGAGAAATTTAGTAGAACAGTAACAATGACATCATTTGAGGTGTCACTGGAAATTAAAACTTTGTAATGTCTTTCTCATGCTTTTAAGCAATGGCCACAGGACTGGAAAAGGTCAGTTTTCATTCCAATGCCAAAGAAAGGCAATGACAAGGAATGCTCAAACTACTGCACAATTGCACTCATCTCACATGCTAGCAAAGAAATGCTCAAAATCCTCCAAGCCAGGCTTCAACAGTACGTGAACCATGAACTTTCAGATGTTCAAGCTGGATTTAGAAAAGGCAGAGGAACCAGAGATCAAATTGCCAGCATCCAGTGGATCATCAAAAAAGCAAGAAAATACCAGAAAAACATCTGCCTTATTGATTACACCAAAGCCTTTGACTGTGTAGATCACAACAAACTGTGGAAAATTCTTTAAGGTAGTGTTGGAGAAGACTCTTGAGAGTCCTTTGGACAGCAAGTAGATCCAACTAGTCCATCCTAAAGGAAATCAGTCCTGAATATTCATTGGAAGGACTGATGCTGAAGCTGAAACTCCAATACTTTGGCCACCTCATGCGAAGAGCTGACTCATTGGGAAAAGACCCTGATGCTGGGAAAGATTGAAGGCGGGAGGAGAAGGGAACCACAGAGGATGAGATGTTTGGATGGCATCACCAACTCCATGGACATGAGTTTGAGTAAGCTCCGGGAGTTGGTGATGGACAGGGAGGCCTGGTATGCTGCAGTCCATGGGGTTGCGAAGAGTTGGACAGGACTGAGCGACTGAACTGAACTGATGTCTTTCTCTGAAAATTGAAGCCAATCATTAAGCCCTTTCTTTACAAACTGTATTTTATGATACCCAAATAGATATCATTTATTTGGCAAAGTTCATCACAGAATTTTTTGACATGTGCCATAAGATTGGGAACTGCTCACTTTTGTAACAGATAAAAATTGAGTCTTATGAAGTCCCTCCCAGCAATTACATGAAAAGTTGGTACTGAAATTTACAGGAAAGAGGTCAACCTGTCACCACTTGAACCCTCAGAACAATCTGGGTAACACTGAAAATGCAACACTGACTGTATTCTGACAGGATGTCAAATGAAGCTCATCATCCACATATAATCTATTCTTATCAAAATGTTGAATCTTATCAGTCCTCAAAAGTTAATCATAGCTTAATTAAAACAGCAGAACCAATTGAATGATCCCAATGATGAATCCAGAGTGTGAGGTATTTTATAAAACAATTCACTTTATGCAGTCTACTTTTCTTTTAGTGTGACAAAAAATTATCATTTTCAACTACCTCCTTTGCCCTGGGGCTTCCCAGGCGGCTCAGTGGTAAAGAATCCACCTGCTAATGCAGGAGACGTGGGTTTGATTCCTGGGTCAGGAAGATCCCTGGAGGAAGAAATGGCCACCTACTCCAGAATTCTTGCCGCGAGAATCTCATGGACAGAGGAGCCTGGCGGGCCACAGTTCCTGCCGATGCAGAGTCAGACACGACTTAGTGACTAAACAGCAACAATCTCCTTAACTTCAGAAACCAGCCCATTTGTTCACTGTTCATACTTTTCCTAGACACTATCTTACAAACTATTTTTTTATTTTAATTGGGATGGATTTTTATGGATCCATTCACACATTCTTGCTATTTCCTCTTTGCCTTGTGCATGAATTAATTTGTTGAATGGGTATCTATACTTAGAAATTCAGCCCATGGCAATAGAATGGGGCAAGGCTAATTGAAGTGGAATTGAATCCATTACTGTGCCTCTTAGACCAAGAAAACGACTCCATCTACCTCCCTAAACTGGGCTGCTGCAGTTGCAGGCAGAGTGCATGTGCTGGTGATCAGTTGCATCTGACTCCTTGTGACCCCATGGACTGTAGCCCACCAGGCTGCTTGTCCATGGGATTCTCCAGGCAAGAGTGGGTTAACATTTCCTCTTCTAGAGGATCTTCCCAACCCAGGGATCAAACCCAGGACAATGCTGTGTCTCCTGCATTGTCAGGCAGATTCTTTACCACTGAGCCACCTGGGAAGCCCTGCAGGCGGAGTCCTGGGACCTTTTGTGCGTCTTCTCTATGAGTAGAGGTTGCAAAGTCCAGCAGACTTTGAAAACAATCCATTGGCTATCCATTTCAGTATAACAAAATCAATTCCTTGCTATCTATTAATAGCAAAATGAATCAATAAGAGCTTAGTGTGTTAACTACACAAACAAATTAGCAGAATTTGAAGTACAAGATAATCATTACCCTTTGGTTTGCTCTATAAAATCAGAGACAACATAAAACACACACACAGAAAAACTTAATATACACAAAATTAGACACAATATTAGAATCTTGCTGATTTCCTCAGAGTAAAGATGTGTAAAGAAAGGAGAAACAAAGATGGGGAAAACAAAGGAGATAAGAACAAGGAAGTTCATCAAATAAAAACTAAGGATGGCCTGTTGACTGGATGGTGAAAAGAGAAAGAAACCAGATTTTACTGTTTCCTAAAAATTTTTCAGAGATGCTGAGTCAGGAAGAAGGCATTTAACTTTGACTGTAGATCTGTAATTGCTACCGATTCAAATCAATTCTAATTCTTTGAAATTGAAGCAAAAATAGTTTGCCAATTCCATGTTGAGATTCTCAAAGCCTAGAAGACATCAACATTTCTCCAGTAACTTGACTCCTTTTTCTTTATGATTATATAAAATACTGGTTGCATGCTTGCATGCTCAGTCACGTCTGACTCTGTGACTTCATGGGTTCCTCTGTCCATAGGGTTCTCCAGACCAAAATATTGGAGTGGTTGCCATGCCCTTTTTCCAGGGGATCTTCCCAGTTCAGGGATCTAACCTGCATCTCCTTCATTGCAGGCATATTCTTTACCCACTGAGCCACGGGAGAAGCCCCAAATACTGGTTATGTTACAGTATTGAAGAACTGAAGAGAAGATGTGAAACATTTTTACCAATGCATCCATCATTCAAACAGCTCCAAATAGATCCCAATATTTCTGATACCACAATTTTTAACCCTGGATTCCAGAGGCACTAAAAATTCCTTTGAGCCAAACTATCTGTCTCTCAAACAAAAGTGATAAAACTGTTATAAAATTATCAGCCAAATTGCTGTTTCTTGGAAAGAGAAAATAAAACCTACCTGATGTAATTTTAGATGTACTGCAAGGGTCTGACCAATCCCAGAAACAGAAATTATAGGAATTCTATTAGCATCGGTTCCTAGCTAAGACTCTACACTTGAAAAAATTTTTGATCCCCAGAGAACTATCTATTGGCATGGTCATCACGCTTTGTTCCACAGGGTAAGTGTCCATGTAAGTGTCTACATAGAGGCAGCAGGAATATGAAGACTGGGAGGGAGTGTCAGTGGGCCAGAGAACAGACTCAGTGAAAGATAAACCAAGTAAAATATTGTGATGCGTCCTGTCCTTATTCCTGTGTGTTACTGTGGATTGTGTTAGTTGCTCAGTTGTGTCCAACTCTTTGCGACCTCATGGACTGTAGCCCACCAGTCTCCTCTGTCCATGGAATTCTCCAGGCAAGAACACTAGAGTGGATTGCCATTCCCTTCCCCAGAGGAACTTCCCAACCCAGGGCTCGAACCCTGGTCTCCTGCCTTGCAGGCAGATTATTTAGCGTTTGAGCTACAGGGAAATGCTAACTCCAGCATTACAGTTGCCTCGAATATTTTAATTGTCTGCTTCATGTTTATCCTCTCCATCACGCTGTGAACTTTCTCAAGTCAAGGATTTTTTCAACCTGAATTTCCCAAGCACGGTGGTTATAGTAAATTCTCAATGAATGATTGTAGAAATAAGGGGTGATAGAATTGATGAACAACCCCCAATCTATTCTAAAAACTCCCCAACACACATACACACACACACAGAAACATGGCTATTTGGTATCTAGGTTAGAAAATTGAGATCCAAGACATTTAACTGACTCATGCAAGGACCCTCAGCCTGTTGGCAGGTTCGATTGTAAAAGGAAGTCTTTGCATTTGTAGACCACTTACTTTCAAACACACTCACTCTTTTTCCCTCTGCAATCATTTTAATATCTGTTGAATTCTCTTGCTGCTTTCCTACCCTAAAGAATACAAACAGCCTTGCACTAAAATTCATCTACTTTACTCAAACACATAATAAGGGATCCATTCATATTCTGAAATAAATACAAGGTGTACATGCATGCTGTGTGGAATACTGCTCACTAAATTTTCAAGGCACAAAAGAGGGAGAGCAGTTATGAAAATGTTTCTACCTTAAAACTAAAATCTTTACAGTAACTAAGAAAAATTGTTACCTGCCTAATAATAGGCTACTAGTTCTTTTCTATAAGGAAATCGGTAAAATATGCTTTCCTGGGGAGGACCTCTGTGTCACAAACATACTAACAAGGAGATTAGATGCTTTGCAAACTTCTTTAGTGAGGAGACTGCTCAGTTTTTTTAATGGGCATTTCTGTTTCCTAGCAACCAGAAAGTACTGCATTAATCTATATCTGCTGCTTACAGGAACAGATCAACTCAGGTGCTATCTATGGCAGCTGAGCTGTGGAAGAAAAGGAAAAAGGCAACCTGAAAGAAATTTATCATTTTTTTCGATCCATACTATTGATTCAAATTATATGATCCCTGCTCAACGTTCTTGGGTTTGCAAATTACCAAGCTGAAACCAGACTGTGTAGGTATTCTATAGTTATTAAATAGGAAAGACTAATAAATAACTTTAAAATATTTTCCTATTTTTCTTAATCTGAATGAGTATAATTATTCATTTCACAACTGATTTGATACCCAGGAAGCACTTTCTGGAATTATATACATGACAACACGAGTCAGGTCCCAGAAGTGTCACTCTGCACGCCCCGCATCAATGGCACTAGAGACATTTGGGAACAGGAAGTCACACTATCACATCCCAGCTTGCTTTTTTATGCAAACCTTGCTTAAACGCCATGGAATTAGCATCTCTGGACGATCCATCGCTTGCCAAAGCTGATTCCTCATAAAGCTTGACACTCCTATCTTATGCCACATCTCAAAGTATCTCACCAACAACAGAGCTACAAATATTCTTGTGAAATTCATTCAGGAATTAAAATTCAAACTTGCATGAATCTAGACATCATACAATGTCTTAGGGGTGCAGTTTGAATGAGCAGCTTAAAAAATTTTAGCTATATATTTTAAGGAAATAATGCCATCATCTGATTGATGATCTGAATAGTACTAAAACAGTGCTTTCTGAATTAAAATGAGACTTATCTCCAGTGTAGGTACTTGTTTCTTACCTATCATGCTATCACCCTGCTCCTTTCCCAATTTAGAAACTACATTTTAAATTAGTAGATTAAAAACATCAAAGATTCCTGGTAGCCAACTCTGTCTAAACATAGATCTATAAGAATAGTATCTGGAGGAGAACACTTGAATGATACATCTGAGTAAATTTGCTTTGAGATTATTTTCTTTTATGGTTGTGTCACACAAATTTCTCTTTAAAGTACCATGAATTAAAAATGCTAAAAATTTGGTTAAAAAGCAAACACTAAACAATAATTTAATCAGTTGAAATACAGTAAGTGAGGGAAACATTTATATTGTACACAGAAGAATTTGGACATGAACAGAATGTCTATTTTTGTGATTTTAAACTAACATTTGACTAATATATTCAGTTCATCATTCCAGACTATATAAGAGTTTTTACGATGCTCTTGAAGAGGAGGAAAACTTTTCCTTTCTTCTTTTCTAGGTTCTTTGGCTGATCTAATGATCAAATTAACCTAAGACAGGGCTTCCCAGGTGGTGCTAGTGGTAAAGAACCCTCCTGCCAATACAGGAGACTTAAGGGATTCTGGTTTGATCACTGGATCAGAAAGATCCCCTAGAGAAGGAAATGGCAACCCACTCCAGTATTCTTGCCTGGAGAATTCCTCGGACAGCGGGGCCTGGCGAGCTATAGTCCATAGTGTCGCAAAGAGTCAGACAAGACTGACGTGACTTAGTATGCGTGAATGCAAGACAGATTAACAGGACAAAAATTTTATGGAAACTCATAGGAAAAGGACTCTCAATGAAGAGACCAAAGCAGTCAGTTTTATGTCTTTTAGACAAAGAAACAATAAATTTGTGGGCAACTGACAACACAAAGAAGTTTGGGCATGGGGTAGTAAGTTGGAGAAGAAGTAACACAGTTTGTTTACAGCCTTCTCAGCCATATATTCTCTGTCCCTGATGATACGGTTACCTTCTACCTCCGGGCAATCGGAGGATGCCTTTCACAGCTGAGATGTATTTCCTGTTTCCAGGGTGACAAAGGTTTCTTCTTGAACCAGGGGCTTCTTAAACTCTAATTCAAAATAACCCATATACCAAAGAGTCACATTTTGAGGAGGCCTGCCCAGAACTTCATGACTCTGTAAGCAGTGGTTTTGTGAGAAATTATGATAGGATCCTACTGATTGATGCAAAAACATCAAAGAAAATTTGAAGTAGTCACTGTCTTTTCAATCTATTTTACTAACCTGCCATTATGATCAGTGATGTAATTTAATGAAGTATCGTTTATTCTTTACCGCATATGTGAAAAAATCTATGTGCTATGTTACGTGCGATATAGAAAACATGCAGATAGATTAGACAAGATCCTCATACTTATTAAGATTGTAATGTAACTGTAGCTAATTTTTAGAGCCTACCGTCAGTGGTTCATCCACTCATTCATCCCATATAGTGTTGCCTGAGCAGCTTGTAAAGTGTATCCCAGCCGGGAACGCAGGAACAGGTAAGGGAGGAGGGATTTACACTGCGAGGGATGCGTTGCATGTGAAAAGAGGTGTTTTCTAACAGAACATGAGAAATGTTATACACGACGTATAAACAAGTGCTTTCGGAGCCTAGAGGAGAAGCAATACAGTAGTATATTAAAAAGTAGTTTGTGTTATTTTGCAAGGCAAGCTGTTCTCAGGGATTCATAATTGCAGTCACAGTGGCCTCCTGTGGCGGTAAGATATTTTTACAAAGTAATATCCTTTAGTTATTCTCAAATAAAATTTTACAACTGATTCATACACATTTTCACACTTACTCTAGGATATAGGAAGTGACAGAGAAAGTAGTCCAGAAAAGCCCGCCTCTTCATCTCTCCCAGTAATCTAGAATTCTCCCTCAAAGATTTCAGAAATCCAACTGAGGACCACGGGTCAAACTAACCACATGGTAGTTCTTTCCCAGATGAGCCAATTCTTTCTTGATCATAGTAACCAAAGATATTTTTTTCCTCTATTTCTGCCATGGCTTAGACTTCTTATTGTTGGTGTTTTTCAGGGTATGAATTGTCTTTTAGTCATCTATGCAAGCCCTTTATGTTCACCAGATTTCCCTGAACAGAGTTCCCACCTGGAAAATTGTTAAAGGAGGAAAAGTGCAGTTGATCTCAAGGAGCCTTCATCCGGATCTCCTAATAAAAGCAGCACCAGCATCGTTGAGGTGGCTTATTCACTCCTGAGGTCTCAAAAATGAGGTCCCTGCTTAGACAAACAGATTTTATTTAACAATTTACTGAGCATCTCAAGTGTCCTAATTGAATTGCTGGTTATGAATTGGAGAAAAATAGAAAAAAAGAAGCCCCTGTTTTTATCTTCTTTCAATCTGGAGAAAATAGGATGGAAGATGCAGCTGATAAGCAAACGTGAGTACATTAGATGGTGAATACTGTGAACAGACAATCAGTGTAAGGGGAGAGTCACTTTACACACTTTTCATAGCGAAGTTGTAAATATCTATGTAAGCACATTATGATATTTCTTTCCTTTATTGCCTTCCATCCTATTTCCTTAGGCCAGCTCATTTTATAACAATATTTTATAAAAGAATGGCAGATATTTTCAAGAAAATGATCAATCTTAATTATTTTAAAGCCAGAGAACAAGAAAGAAGTTTAAAGAGGGCAAAGAAACAAAATCATTCAAAACTTCAAGAGACTGAAACATTCTTCTTTCAAAAGTCTAACTTGGTTTGATAGAAGATCCGTATTTAAACATAATCTCCTAGATTATTGTTATTTATAAATATTGTTAAATGTTATTTATAAGAAGCAACATCTCAAATTATACTCAGTCCTCTCATAGAAAGTGAAGTCAGTAATAATTTGTATTTATCTTCATGAATATCCATGGGAAAATAAAAGAAAGCAAATGAGAAAATACAAATGCCTGTAAAAAGGATTGCAATATCATGATACCTACAAATTATTTTAATTAGAAATATAAAGAAGATACATAGCTTTATCTTGTATCAAACAGATTGTTTGTTTTTAAAGGTTGATACCCACTGTTTAAAAAGAAAAACCACCATTTTCTCCATTTTAGAAGTTTCCAAATAGACAGCTCATACCAGAAATAACTAGTGATATTTAACCTATTAATATTTATAATTGACATTTTCCAAGCTCAAATATATTTCTTTTTCTTTTGTAAGATAAAGCATCATTTATAAAACATTCCCCAAAGCACTAAAATCCTAAAAATATGAAAGAGTTATCTTAAGTATTTATCTCATTTAAGGGGAAAAAAAATGATCATAACCAGTGCTCAATATAAACAAAACTGCAGTTAAGCCCAGTCGCAATGAGAAAACAATTGAAGTAGCAAAAAGCTGGAGAGTGAAGGGGCTGGGGAAAAAATATCTTTTTTTCTCATGAATTTTATACCTTACCCAGCAAATCTGACAAACAGTTGCAGGATGCTGTGTGTTCTGTGTTTGTTTCTGCTTTCTTAAGAACAGAAGTCATTTGTGATAAGTTTGAACACTTTGACACATCTCAAAGTCCAGCGCTTATGCTGCAGAATTAACAACTGGTCCTCAGAAATCTATCCTATAAGAAATGGTTACCAGTGACGGTCTCCAAAGAAGAAGTCTGCAAAGAATCATATTGTTAAGGGGTCAATTTGATGGCAACAGATGAAAAATTCTGAGACCCTGCTCCCATTTTCTGACCTGAGCCACACGCTGACGCGGACAGCTGGTGGTTCCTGCGGTCACCAGGCTGGTGTGAATAGGCAGTGACGGCAGTGTGCTGCTTGTCACATTTGAATGAACAGCTACCGTGACAGCAAAGTCTGTACATGTCAACACAATAACTGTGGCTCTGTGAGAGCCCAAATTCCGTGTTATTTTCCCCTGGAGGGAAATTGGTACCTGATAAATAGACTTCTTTCAATGAAGTCAACACACATTTATTGAGAATCTTGGGCCGTAAAGAAGGCTGAGTGCCGAAGAATTGATGCTTTCAAATTGTGGTGCTGGAGGAGACTCTTCAGAGCCCTTTGGACTGCAAAGAGATCAAACCAGTCACTCCTAAAGGAAATCAACTCTGAATGTTCACTGGAAGGATTGATGCTGAAGCTCCAATACTTTGGCCACCTGATGCAAAGAGCTGTCTCACTGGAAAAGAATCTGATGCTGGGAAAGATTGAAGGCAGGAGGAGAAGAGGACGACAGAGGATGAGATGGTTGGATGGCATCACTAACTCAGTGGACATGAATATGAGCAAACTCTGGAAGATAGTGAAGGAAGATAGACAAGGAAGCCTGGAATGCTGCAGTCCATGGGGTGGCACAGAGGTGGACATGATTTAGCGACTGGACAACCACCACCCTTGGCAAGCACTGGGGTTACCCAGCAGGTGAGGGGTACATCAGTCCCTTACTCTCAGGGAGCTTTCATTCCACTTGGAGAAATGGGGAAAAAAGACATCACACAGAAACCAATGCTTAAAGACAATCTCCCATTATGGTATGTGCAACGAGGGAAGCAAAACTAAAAGGGGCAACAAGACAGAAACACAGCCTTAAATCGGTGGTCAGGACAAGGCACCTGAGATAAGAGGGAGGAGATCAAGAAAAGGAACATTCCATGTGGCGAAACAGCAGGGCAAGGTCTTCGTTATAACAAACTTTGGATGGTTTGCAGAAAACTCAAGTTCAGAGTGAGGCAAGGCTCTGATGGTTCCACCTGAATAACAACAGTAATCTAATATGCAATATACACATCCTCTATGTAACCAAAAATTACGCCCCTGAAATAAACTGACCTGCAAAGCAGTCTTTAGTTTCCAATACGTTATAAATGAATGATTATTATTAAGAAAACACATAAACCATTTCCAATCTCCAACTTTCTCCTGCCTCCTCCCTCTCCTCCTTGATGTCCATAAATTTGTTCTCTATCTCTGCGTCTCTATTTCTGCTTTGCAAGTAAGATCATCTACAAACTATCACTACTATATATAGAATAGATAACTAATGAGCACCTACTGGTTAGCTTAGGCAACCCTGCTCAGTGCTCTGTGGTGACCTAAATGGGAAGTAAATCTAAAAGAGGGGTATTCGTATATGTGTGGTGGATTCATTTTGCCATCCAGTAGAGACTGACACAACATTCTAAAGCTACTAGACTCCAATAAAAGTTAATTTAAAAAGCACACGTAAGTACTTTGAGTTATATTTAGTTCTTCATTGTTTATTACATCTTTTTTTGTTGTTGTCTTTCATTCCACAATTTCCAGCAGCTGTCTTTTTCTCTCACCGAAAATTTCATCTCTTACCCCACCCCCATTTCATTCCAATACTCACAGAAAATAAAAATATATCCCTGCAGATCTGGAGAAGAGTTGCCAAGTATATTCAATTTATTCCACTTTTATATCTAATTTCACAGGACTAACCCAATTCCAGCCTCTCCTCCTTGCTGACGGGTGTGAAGACCTGTTGTACAGTCTTAGTACATCTATGCTTATGACTACATTTCAAGTGGTCCATGAATCATCTGCTATTTCCCACATATCTATTTTAGACTCGCCAAGAGAGAAGCAGTTCTGAAATATGTTGTTTTAGCAGTACTTTTTTTTTTTTTTTCCAAATGACATATGCCACCTAATTTCCTCTGCCACAACAGGAAATCTGGACCCTTTTCCTGTCAAAGCAGCATCCACTTCTATCAATAGAGTTCCCGGAGCATCATTCAGCAACAGGGTATTCCACTACCCAGAAACAAGCAATACTGAGCACCAGCAGCTCAAACTTGGTGGTATTTTGAGAGTGTGAGCAGCCTTCTCCCCAGCACGTGCTGGCGAATGGATGCCTCCTGGAAAGATCAAGACTCCTCCGTGTTTTCTCCTCTGACAGCACACTGACAGACCAGACCGCTAGAATTTCAAGAGCCTGGGTTTTATGTTGAAGGTTCAGCTTCAAACTCAGCTCATTATTTGTAGACATTGCTATCCAACAAGTGAGTTTTAAGGAATGAAGGTTTTAAGGACTGCAGCATGGCATTACCTTGCCATGTAATAAAGTCCTTGTGTAATTTTTTTTTCTTAAGGCAAAAGTGAAAAGTGAAAAAATATTACTTGCTCAGTCCTGTCTGACTCCTTGAGACCCCATGGACTTGAGCCTGCCAGGCTCCTCTGTCCACGGAATTCTCCAGGCAAGAATCCTGGAGTGGGTTGCCATTTCCTTCTCCAGGGGATCTTCCAACCCAGGGATTGAACCCAGGTCTCCTGCATCACAGGCAGATTCTTTGCCATCTGAGCCACCAGGGAAGTCCCTTCTTAAGGTAAAGTGTCTTCAATTAGCAAAAAATAATACTTTGAGAACAACTAGTACTTTTCTAACCTTTAGCTTATATTGTTTTTGTGGGAGTGTGTGTGTGAGTATGTGTATGCAACAGTGGATGTCTTCAGAGTTGCAGGAGAAGGGTGTAGCCCAGTGCACACTGGATGGAGGATGCCACAGACTGCAGAACTGTGACAGACGCCCTAAGGCTCCAGGTTAGTTACACAGAAAGAGAGGAACCGGGCAGACAGAAATGGCTGAATCAACTGTTGACTCCCTATCAGAGACCTAATGTTTCAAAATTATGAAACCAAAGCAAAATAATTTGGTATACCTGAACATTCGCATATAGTACTTTCATCGTCATTTCCTCTGTTCTTTTTGTTTTTTTCCTAGAGAAGCTAGACACTTTGTCTGCTACAATCTTACAGCATCTTTGTCTGAGGTCAGCTCTCTCATGGCTAGGATAGAGATCCCAAGATAGACATCAGTATACACAGGTACATACTTTAGGATTTGATAGTCACCAAACATTTGCTCAGGTTTATGTCTGCTGTGAAATTAATAAGATCTAGGCAAAAATATTGTAGTTTTGAGTATGTGAGTGTGATATGAACAGTGAAATTGCCCACATTAGTGCAAGCAAGCAAGCCCTAACTACTTAGCATTTAGAGCAGGATCATGGCTAATGTTGCTCTTGGAGGGATGGTTCATACTCATGATACTCATGGCAGGTCTATTGATGTTGGAGGAGGAAATGGCAACCCACTCCAGTATTCTTGTCTGGAGAATCCCATACAGAGGAGGCCAGGGGCTACAGTTCACAGGGTTGCAGAGAGCCTGACATGACTGTCCAACAAAGCCTGCATGTTGAAGTGATGATGCACTTTGCAATAAAATATGATATGCCGTACAAAAAAACAACAGAAATAAATGTGTTGATAAAACATAAAAGCATGTCATATAAATGTGATAGATATCAGATTGGATGAGACAATGATGGAAAATATCTATGAAGCAAAGAAAAAAAAAGGGTGAAATTCGAGATAAATCCAAAACAGGGGTGAAGCAAGTGGCAGGAGCTGCTTTAGAGGAACTAAAAGGAGCATTCAGATGCAGGGAAAGGAAGTCTGCTTGTGAGAAAGCAAAATTCCTGGGAAGAGTATATTCTAGAAGGAGAGAGTCCTTAAGAGTGTTGGATTATGCAGAGCTGTCAGGAAAAACAAAGAGTCAGAGAAAGGCACTTGAATTGATCTGCTATTTGTAAAATCCTCAACTGCCACTCAAATGATCCAGGGCTTTCATGATAAGCCCTAGTTAATGACATGAGCTTCATCTGCAATGCAACGGAGATGGAGGGAGAATCCCATTTAATACAGTTAAGAAACTGACATTTATCACTCCATTCCCTACCATGCAGAATCTGCTAAAATAAAATATCCTGACATTGGGAAGATTGTGGAAATATGAACACTGGCTATGAAAGATCAAAATGTGACATTTGTTCAAGAAGTTGTCATAACATTTTATAGATATCTCCTTTTAAAAAAATGCAATTTCAAGGAGACTTCTCCCAGAATAAGGACATCTTCTGTAACAGCGTCAGTTATAAAGCACAGTGTCTATTTGGGGAAACAATGTGGATGTCCACCCCAGGGGAAAGAATCAGCCCGCACTTTCCACACTCACCTTGCTGAGTTGTGCATATACCTACACTGTGCCACTACCCCACACCATGCCAACCCCCTTCTGTGGAAGCACACAGGACCTTCTCTCCAGCCACAAGCCACAGCCTCATGTTTTACCTGATGCTATACATCAGACTTATGAGAAAGAATTGACTGCCATCACAATTCTTTATGTCCTCAACTTCTTACATGCCTTTAAAATCCAGCTTATGGCTCTAACCCTTTATTCAAACCACGTTTTTCTTAACCATCTACTGGCAAATTCAATGCATTTTACTTTTCCTTATGTTACATTATCTTCTGCAGCACTTGACCTACAAGCTATTTCTTGTCTTGGCTGCTAGGATGTAATAGTTTTCTCATTCTTCTCCCTATGTGCACTTTCTCTCTATCCTTGAATGAGTTCCAACTCCCACCTCCTTACAGCCAACATTATGGGCTTCCCAGGCAGCTCAGTGGTAAAGGGTCCACCTGCCAATGCAGGAGATGAGGGTTCGAGCACTGGGTCAGGAAGATCCCCTGGAGAAGGGAATAGATACCCACTCCAGTATTCTTGCCTGGAGAATCCCATGGACAGAGGAGCCTGGCGGGCTACAGTCCATGGGGTCACATAACTGTCAGATGATTTAACAAGTAAACAGCATCAGCGTATCCAATATTATCAGTTTTTCTTTCTTTTTCATGCTCTCTCTCTCCATTCCACCTAAGTTTTTCTTTCTTTTTCATGCTCTGTCTCTCCATTCCACCCCCAACCCACTGGCAATCTTGCATATGGCACAGACTTACCTCTACCATGTCTATGTGATGTTTAAAGAAAAAAGCTACAAGGAAGAGCTGGACAATTTTTTTTTTTAAAGAACTGTCTTGAGGGGAATTTGCTTCTCTATTAATATATTTTGATTCTAAATCCAGCACCCGATTGGCTGTGTAGATTTTTTTTTTAACCCTCTATTTTTTTTTAAAATCAATTTTCCAGAGAAAACACAAGTCAAGGAAGACAACTCTTTTGGTGGGTTCATGAGATTTTTGATTGCTGAATGACCAGCAATGCCAGGTCCTTCTGTTGGGAACCAAATCATGACCAGGAGGTTGCTGTTACAGCAAACAGGTAAGGAGTTAAGTGATTTTTAAATGAAATATGAAGCTGCAGTGGTTGGATGAGTCATAGTTCTCTATTTCACAGTGATTTTTATCAAGATAATGAGGACGAGTCATTAGCAGCAGAGACTTTTCTTTCTGCCAGAGGACACTGGAGGGATACTGACAAACCCTCACGATGCGGTCTCCTAATTCAGAACTTCCTACCAGTCACCTGGTGGGGATTCATCATTATAACACTTCCTTGTGCTAGATCTGTTTCCATGGCCAAAAACATGGCTTTAGGTTAATTTAGTCACATTTGGAGTTGAGCTGTTCTTATAAGACATCTGACCTCTTACTGAGCTTTAGAAAAACACCTAGTTCTATGAGCACACTGAATGATCACTGCCAAGATGGGTATCTTGGGGAAATATTTAGAAAATAGCTCCTATCACCTATTTTGTGTTGTTTTATTAGTCCAGAGTTTCATATTTTCACTTTACCTGGAAAGCTGTCAGATATTTCAGAAACTCCTGTATAGACCATACTCATCCCTACATGTTGTGCTCCAGACTATTTATTCAAACAACTTTGGACACATTTCCACCAGGTTGTAATAAACAGAAACTTAAATGAAGGCACATTCAGTCAGGTCCGTTGTCTCCTCCCTTCTCCATCCCTTCCATCCAGGCTCTAACAATCCAATCTGTCTTCTGGACTTTCTTTTTTTGAATATTGCTATCAATATCTTACTTTGCTTTGAAGCATCACCATCATCTTCCATGCCCAATCTTCTGTTTGTCCTTACCCTTGATGTATCTCTAATCCCATGACATCCATCATGGTTCAAGTTCACATTACTTGCACAGAATCATGTAATAACCCTTTTCATGGTCTCCAGATTCTAATTTCTATCCAATCAATCTCTCCAAAACACTAGAGCCAGCAGAACCTTGCTCAACTACAGTTTTATTTATATTACCTTCCTTTGCTAAGGTCTTTATTGGCTCCACCTGGACTTACTAAAATCTAAAGTGATACAAAGATAATAATTAAAACTCAAGCTCAGTTAGACAGAGCCAGGTTTGACTCCTAACTATACTACCTTTCAGATTTGCAACTAACCTAAATTCCCTCCTTTGTAGTACAGGCTTGAAGGTACTACTTACCTCATGGTTTATTGTGAATATTATGCTGGGAAAATGCAAAGTGTTTAGAATAGTACTTGACATATGTTAAGCTGTTTTTATCATTATATAAATTATTTACCAAAATATTGAAGGCATATGGTGATTTGTTTCCAAACAAAAATTTTAATTTGAACACCCTTAGTTAATATTTTAACCAAACTGATCCCCAAATAGATGATCAGCAGTCAAGTCACTTTCCTGTTTCCATTATTTTCCTGTTACAGCATTTTCTTAATACAGATGCTAGCTATCTACTTGTGAATTCTACTCATTTGTTCAAATCCAGTTCATAACCACTATCTTGAAGAAAGTATGTGTGTGTGTGTGTGTGTGTGTGTGTTCAGTCACTAAGTTATGTCTGAGTCTTGTGACCCCATGGATTGCAGCCCACCAAGCTCCTCTGTCCATGGGATTCTCCAGGCAAGAATACTGCAATGGGTTGCCATTTCCTCCTCCAGGGGATCTTTCTGACCCAGGGATCAAACCTGCATCTCTTACCTCTCCTGCATTGACAGGCAGATTCTTTACCACTGAGCCACCAGCGAAACACCACCTTGAAGAATACAGCTTCTCTATCCGTGTCAGTCAGAGTAATAGCAGCGCTGATAACAACAACTAACATAAATTGAACAGTTACACCTGCCACACTCCGCCTTACGAACTTTGCATATATTGCAGCAGAGTCTGCCTCTGTGGATCTTGTAGTATTTTTAACAGCTCTAACTCACCTCGTGTACTATTGGCAGAATCAATCATATTTATAAATCTTGTTCAGACAGTGGCATCTTCTGGCTCAAAATCTTTATCCTGAACCCCAGTGACACCGACAATGATGATGCGAATTCCTCAGCTGTTGACCCAACCCACTGTCACTCACTGTTCCAATTTCCCCCTGGTCCCTTGGACATGTACACAAGCACTTCTCTCAGATTCTCCCAGGCTCTCCCCTGCACACACGTCTTGCCTTCCAGATGCTACATCTCTGCTCAGTTCATCTTGCTTCCCTACCTGGTCACTCTTCCTATTTCTTCACCCTACTGTTCCATCTGTCTTGTCTGGCGTTGGGGACTGTGTCGAGTCTACTCCCCGGGACCATCTTTCATAGCTCTAGTCCCAAATGACCTCACTCCCTGTGGACAAAAGCACTGTTTGCATCACTCCCTTGGAAACTGACAATCTGAGCTTTCAGCGCGTGAGTGAGTATTTTTTTGTATCTGTTTCTTGCTTCTTGAAATAACTCAAAAGCTATTCAAGGACAGGGAGCACGTTTTCTGCGTCTTTGTCTAATGCAGACACTATTTTAATTTTGACCAAGTGACACATCATCACCCCCCCTTTGGTTTGCCTTCCCTTGTCACCTTCTCTCTCCTTGGCTAAGCAAAGAGCCCAAAGATCCCAAGGAAAGAGAATGAGGAGAACAGCAAGTCACAGATCAGCTTTCTCATCACAGAAGGCCTTGAATCTTACACCAGACAAGAATCTTGAAAGCCAAGCTTTTAGAAATGAAACTCTGTGTTTGTCTGAAGTCCTTTAGCTCCCATTTGATGGATTGAGAGGCAGGCTTTGCTACACCAATTATAGGAAGGAAAAACCTTAGTAAGACTCTAGCAGGAGATGGAAAGCCTTCAGGCTTTAGGTAACTGGGAAAAAAGAGGCTGATTAAGAGAAGGCAGGGTCACAATAAGTTCAAGTCCTAGTTTATGGTTGTTCAGTCGCTAAGTCGTGTCCAACCCTGCAACCACGTGGACTGCAGCATGCCTGACTCCCCTGTCCTTCGCCATCTCCCAGAGTTTGCTCAATACATGTCCATCGAGTCAGTGATGCTATCAGCCATCCCATCCTCTGTCACCCCCTTCTCCTTTTGCCTTCAATCTTCCCCAGCATCAGGGTCTTTTCCAATGAATTGGCTGTTTGCATCAGAAGAAGGAGAAGGGAAGATGAGAGCATGTCCCAATTACTGCAGGTTTGGAACACATCTTCTGAAACCTAATGCCTTAAAAAGCTTGTGTCCTCAGCCTGGGCAGGCTCTGCTCCATGCTGTCAGCTGAGTCAACACTGCTGGGGGCTGGCATCTTTGGAAGGATGGTGCCTGGACTGGAAGGACTTCAACTTCTGGGGGAGGTAGAGGAGCGCTCCTTGGCATTTGTCTCCAACTCTGAGAGGTCTCTTTGCCTTGTCTCTCAATCTGATAAATTCAAGATAGCTGGACTTCCTACACGGAGGCTCAGTCGAAAGAGAGAGAGATTAAAATCAATAGGAATCAATAGAGAGAGAGATTAACAGAATAGGCAAACCCAGTTTCCTCTTGGCTGGCTAGCCTGAAAAGTGATGTATCCACTCTTTAGACAAGAGTCTCTAAGGATGACCCTTTTGCAAGGGAAGGTTAAATACCACTTTAGTATGAAGAGTATCAAAGTATCTGTGGACGCGCTCTAGACGATCTCTGCAGGTGACCAGTGGATTGGAAATCTGCAGAGGAAGCCCACTGACCCTCTGTCCACTGGGAATCCTGCAGGAGACAGCAGCCCGGTAGCCTGTGCCCCACCGCAGATGGGGCATCATCCCTGGAAGCAAGACAGCACAGCCTGGCTGGACAGGGAGACAGCTCTTCTAGAAGCTAGCCCTTCCCGGTGCGGGCAGGAGGGGTCCTGAGGTTCCCACAAGCCTCTCGAGGGATGCACCAAGTAGCTGTAGAGGGGGAAAAGTGAGCAGGAAAGAAAAGACTTCCGGGACAATCGTAGGGCAGAGATCAAACGAGAGCGGTGAGCGCATGCCCGTGCCTGTAGGAGGTGAGGTGCGGAGGGACCACACAGGAGGAAGAACCATCAGGCGATGCCAACAAGACTCCGGGCAGCTAGCAGGGAGCCACCTGGTGGGCCACGAGGATGATACCCACTCCAGGACCTACTGGAGGTCAGGAGACCCTCCCATCCCCACCTCAAGTGCCGTGAACACACATGAACCCCCACTTTTCACCCAGACCTCAATTTGGGGAGAAGGCGAAGGAGGCAGAACTCTGAGAGACTGAGTATTTACTGGGGGCCAAGTTATTGGAGCAAACTCTGGGAGGAGTGAAGGACAGGGAAGCCTGGCATGCTGCAGTCCATGAGGTCGCAAAGAGTCAGACACGACTGAGTGACCGAAAACAACAACAAAGTTATGTGATTTATTTCACCCCTAAAAAGGAATTGAGCTTAGATAGCTAAAGTTTATTCATGGAAAGGAGACTATTAAGTCTAAGAGAGGCGGTTTTCATTTTTTTAGTACCCACTGGGGTGAGGCTTGTAGAATAAGCCGAACCAAATATAGAATATAAAAAAGCTATACTGTATTTTCTTTGTACATCTCAGTTAATGTAAGTAGATTTTCAACACTGGTGTGAATATATCCACAGCGCAACATGCTATGAATGTCTTACATAGAGAACAGAGTCCATAAATATGTATTAAGTTGGTCCTTTAAAGATTTTGCAAATGCAGAGAATCCCAAAAAGTATTCCAAGAAGTGAACATTTATTAAATGCAATCAAACCCAAAATGTGTTTAAGAAGTTCAACAGAAAAGGCCTTCCAGCGTCACAGCTATTATTCCTGTTGTGAGTGGCCACACAAAATGCCCTGCATGTTAGACCATCCAGGGTGAAGGGCGTGGACGGGCTTCCATGGCCCTGGAGCTGCAGGGGGCTGGTGCTGTGGGTGGTTTTGCAACCAGCTCTGCACCAGGGCTGGCACTTCTTTGACCATGGCCCACTTGCTCCCTTAATGGCTTAGTGACAGGAACCTCGAATGCTAGGCAATGAAGCTCCCTCTTCCTAACTTCCGGGTTGTCCATGCGCATTTCACCCCATAAAGGAAGGCTTGAGCCTTGACTGGAGGAACTTGTTTCACATCCTTAGAGACTAGTGAAGAACCACCACCTTTTCTGTCCCCACCCTGACCTCGCAGCCCAGAGATGGAAAATGCCCTTGGCACCTTTTAACCTCGGAGAGGTCTGAGCTCCTTGTGCATGTTCTGCCTGTGAAATGTAGAGCTAGCCATTTTCTGCACATCTTCCATTTCAGCTCCTTTCTAGCAATCTAGTATCAGTTCCTAACCTTCCCTCCCCAAGCCTTCCCCTTTTGAAAGATTTTCTGCGAGAATTACTGTTGGTTTTCAGGAAAAGGGATCCCTTATTGGCCTAGGAACGGGAAGACCACAAAACTGGTGCAGACTTGAAAAACTAGCAACTCAAAATGACGCTCAGACACAGGAAAGCTTTCTCCCACTTTTGCTCACTCTCAGGGAGTGTAGATGGCAGAATCTCACAGGGCAAAATACTCTGGAGAGTTGTGTTGGTTCAAGGGGGACCCTGGCTCCTCAGAGCCTGTCCTACAACCTCTGGAAAGTGACAATCTGAATGCCTAGTTGAGCACCACCACCAGCGTGTGTGCTTAGTCACGTCTGACTCTCTGCTTCTAACTTCTTTCCTAGGCTGTAGAGTCAGCCCACATCATCCAGACTTCACCCAGGAACTGGAGTGAATGGTTCACATTCTATCTTGTGCTGCAATGATCTGTAAATCACACCTTACTTTTGCAATTGATCTCTCACTGGGCCATGTTGACATCACAGAATTTCCAACATGGTTAGTCTGTTCAGAATTCACTTGATTCACTCAATGTGTATTTTTAAAGTCACAATAAACATTAGGAAAGTCTTTTATGTGCAAGATAATTTCCTGTAATCTCTGAAACCATAGCGATGTACTAGGCTATAGATCGACATGATGAGGAGAGAGGAGTAGGAAAGATGGAAATATGGGCGCATCTCCAAGGTCTGATGGCAAGAAATGTAATTATCTAAAGAATGATCTTCCCAACTCAGGGATCGAACCCAGGCCTCCCCCAGTGCGGGCGGATTCTTTACCATCTGAGCCACCAGGAAAGCCCAAAGAATGATACTTTGGAAAAGTTAGGAAGCTGCTCTCCCCCAAATGCCCTATGAAAACAGGACAAGGAGCCATGTCACCAAACGTAGGGGACCTAAGGACAAATAAGCAGAACACATGTGTTAGTGACCAGATAGAAAAAAAAGAAGTAAGTAAAGGCAAATCAGGATTTCCCAGTGTGAGAAATTAGTACAGAAATAGAGCTTTGGGCTGGAACCCACAATGGCAGACTACCGTCCCCCTCTGCTTCGATCTATCGATTACTCTGTGCTGTGTTTAGATGCTCAGTCATGTCCGACTCTTTGTGATCCCATGAACTGTAGTCCACCAGGCTCCTCTGTCCATGGGATTCTCCAGGCAAGAATACTGGAGTGGGTTGCCATTTCTTCCTCCAGGGGATCTTTCTAAACCAGGGATCGAATCCAGGACTCCTGCATTGCCAGCAAATTCTTTACTGTCTGAGCCACCAAGGAAGCCTAATTTTATGGTATGATTACCACTTTAATTCCACTCTCCAATTTTGATTCACATTGTCATTAAGCTCCTTGATGTAGATTTGGTCTTACATGGAGTAACCAATGGACTTAGCTAGTGGCTCAGCTGGTAAAGAATCTGCCTGCAATGCAGGAGACCTGGGTTTGATCCTTGGGTTGGGAAGATCCCCTGGAGGCGGGCATGGCAACTCACTCTAGTATTCTTGCCTGGAGAATCCCCATGGACAGAGGAGCCTGGCGGGCTACAGTCCATGGGGTCGCTAAGAGTTGGACACGACTGAGCGACTAAGCGCACATACCCTAAAATTACACTAACATTATTTTTTAGTTGCTTGGGGCCTGAATAGGAACTATAGAGATTTTAAAATGCAGATATAGTAGGAGAGGAGCAGAAATAGTTGCACATGTCAAAATCTGTGCCTAGCTGACAACAGGATTGTATTTGTATGTTGCTTGAGCTTAATTCCTTGTGTATATTTTCAGACCTATAATAAACCCCAAGCTGCCTCAAAGGTTCACATGGGTGTCATCTATGGGGTCACCTTCTGATAATAGTTATATTAACTTCTTATTGGTCAATAAACTCTCTCTAATTAGAAGTTAAGATTTTTGAAGGCAGGGGTTTGGGGTTTTATTTCCCACAGTATCTACAAGAGTGACTTACAGATTTACATAAAGGTATTCTATTGATGTCCTTTAAAGTAATAGCTTCAAGCAGAGTTTATTCCCTGCCATTTCTAGAAAAAAATGAAAAACTCAACTATGTCTATGCCTAATCCCTATTCAGGGCAGGGAAAAAGAGAGGACCAAACTCTGTGAACATTTAATTGGTGTCAAGATTGGGGAGCCTCTCTCAATGTAATTCAATGAAAAATCAGATTAGTGTCTGAATACTGAATAATTCTTGTGTAATTTACATCATTATATTTCCATTTGTGCTGCATTGTGCACATTTAGGTTAACTTGGGTTTTGGTCCTTATCGCTTAAAAAGACACTCTTATTAAATTAAATATCATATTATTTTTAAATGGACCTGTTGTTCCAAAGGAAAATATTTGCTGTGTCACTCACGTTGTAACCACAGCTTTAGCCAGATCGCATAATTTAGATGGCTACACGTGGTCAACTATATGATAGCTCCAGAGAGGTATGACAAGCTCAGACATTAGGTAGGAGGCAATTCATTCGTGACATGGGATGAAAAACAACCTTTGCTTCAAGAAATTAAATTATCGAAAAAAGACATTTTCTAAAAAATCTCCCCTATGTTTAATATCTTTATTGAGAAATTATTTATATACCATAAAATTCACCCACTGACTCTTGTACAGTTGGGTATTTTTTGTATATTCACAGAATAGTGCAACCGTCACAACCGAAGTTATGTACATTTCAAAAAAACATCACTACAAAAAGACACTCCTCCTCCATAGGTGAGGCACCCTGTACTTCCCATTTGTCCTAACACAACTTCATGTCTATTTCTGTCTCTAGCCCATCCTGTACACTGGATGAATGGAATCTATAGGATGTATATCCTATGCCTCTTGTGTCTTATTTTCACCAATCAGCATAAAACCTTCACCATTCACCCACATAAATCAGAACTGCATTCCTTTAGTTGTGGATAATATATCATTGTATGGATATATCCGTACAATATCCATTGTCACATATATCCCATGTATGGATATACCACATTCCCCACTTGATGGGCATTGGGATGGGTCCCACTTTCTGTCTATATCTTGCAGCATTTTAAAAGATGCCTTTTCAAAAACCCACAAAGCCCACTTGCGTGTTCGCACTTGGGAAGTGTGAAAATCAGCCTCTTCTCCATCCTCCAGCGCAGAAGCTTCCCAACTTGTTGGCAGGGCAACCGCCCAAGATCCTGCGGCAGTTACTATAAAGATGGACTTCCATTTCTCCCCGAGCATTCGGTGACATAATCAAGATAACATTTTGGGGGTCTTTTTTGTTTTTTCTCATTCATTGGCTAAATCCATTTCAACAATCATCTTCATGATATTATGGAATAAGAATAAATACTTCCCAAAATTGAACACAAAGAGCCCCAGTATGAAAGAAAAAAAAATCTGTTTCTCTCCACAATTCTGTCATTGTCTGTTGGGGAAAACTAACACAGTCAAATTTTTCTCTACACTCCGCGTTGTAATACAGCAAAGTGACCTGCACTGAGATGTAAAAAATTGTGTGAGAAAGAAGCAGCTCCTAAAACACAAACTTGCATGACTCAAATCAAATGAAAAACCAAAGCCCAAAGCCCCAAACTAATAAATCCTCGTTGCTGTGCATTTTGTTAGCTTGCTTGCTATGTATTTTAAATTTCTTACTTGCTAGTATTTTCTTTATCCAAAGATGGAATTTTAGCGTACACACACACACACACATGTTCAGTTTAGTGAGTAAAATTCCTGGGTTCTTCCTCTCTATTCCTTCCTTCCTGGTTTCTCTCTTCTCTGTCTCTCTGTCTGACTCTCCTGCCTCTGACTCTTTCTGTCTCTCTCCCTGACCCTCTCTCCCCAGAGCTGGTTCACAGAGACTTTTTTCCTGGGCTGTGTGTGAGTTGAGTTCTCACTATGCCCTCAGTATTGCCTGTTTTTCGGAGCCTGATGTCTCTGGGAAGGATGTCCAAATGTGGGGAAGTAGCCCGAGGGACCTGCCAGAAATACGGGACACATCAAAAAGCTGAATGGGCTAGGTTTATGAAGAGATATTTGAGAGCAACTATATGACATGCCTTTCAATCTCAGTATGCAGGAAGTTGGGGAGATGACCAGAACCAATTAAGCTTAGGTTCTACTGTGTGTAATGAATAAATAAAATACAAAAAAGTGGTGAAATACAGGAGGAATTTTTACCTTACAAAGATGATAAATCTAGAGGTTAGGCATCTATTGCTAGAATGAGGGTTCCCACATCTTATGCAGGACTAAGCTGTGATTGTTCCATTCAAGCCACCTAGAATTTGTTTCCATCCTCAGATGAACTCATGGCACAAGATGGTTGCTGGATTACCAACCATTATGGCTATATTCCAAGCTTTAGGGTTGGGAGAGAAGGAGGGCAAAACATGGCATACCAAATAGGTAATTCAGCATCTTTTAAAATCCTAAAGTGGGTTCTCAACACTTACTCAGGCACTGTGACTGTGACTTTCCGGGAGTCAACCATCTGCCTCTCAGGTCAATCTCTGTATCACGACGTCCATGGATGCCTCAGTCCCCTCTGGTCTTTATTCAGTGATCCTGTCAGGTGCTGGTAAACCATCACTCAAGTCTACAAGTCTCACCCCATATTCTACACACTTATCCAGGTCACATGGGAAGCAGCCTAACATTACATGAAAGCAAGAGAACATTTGGGAAACTGGTTTAGATCTAGCTGCCTAGATAAATCATGGGCAGTTCCAAAACTTGGATTTCACCTTCTCCCTAGACATTCTCCAGGAAGAAGAGTAGCATCCTTGCCTCTGGATGCCTCACACCCATCTAGAGCTTTATTGTCACTCTCTGAGGAGTTTGGTCAACAGTGGGTGAAGAACGAACCGCTTTCTCAGGAATTCTCAAACATAAAATCCTTTATTTCCCTCGGATTCTTCTCTTAACCACATCTGTGAAATATATTCTCTACTGGGGGCCAGCTTAATTCTGACTACAACTTAGGTTTTCCCAAAGTTGCTAATCCTGTTTGTGACATTCTGTCCCATGTTTGATATTGACTGTTTATGAGTTTCTGGAAAGTGAGGACAGGTTTTGATGAATGCAGTCATTTAATCATGCTGTTGTTGTTGTTATTTAGTAACTAAATCATGTCTAACTCCTTGTGACCCGATAGATGGAGGCCCACCAGGCTCCTGTGTCCATGGGATTTCACCAGGCAAGAATACTGGAGTGGGTTTCCATTTCCTTCTCCAGGGCATCTTCCTGACCCTGGGATTGAACCCACATATCCCACATAGCATGGGCGGGCAGATTCTTTACCCCTGAGCCACCTGGAAAGCCACATTTAATCATACAATCAACTATAATATGATTTTTATATTTGTATGAAACCGCCATCTAGTAAATGAAGGCTTAGTTCCTTGAGAATTAAATATGAAGGTGACCCCCCACCTCTCCTCCACTTCATCTCTTCACCCAGCAGTGTGGCCTACTACACACGTTCATCACTGAAGCACTCATTAACTGTGAAAACTGTTTGAAAACAATTTTGATTTTCTAGTTGTGGTTCAGCTTTCCTTGGGAGGGAACCCAAGATTACTTAGAGAAAACAACATTCTTTTGATTCTGAACTTCAATTCACACATCCCATCTAAAGTTCAAGGACTGTATTTTAGTTTAAAAAAAAAAAAAACACTAGATAAACTTTAAAGGGATGCCTGGAGGAAGAGTAATTACTCTGGAATTGATTCTGCTGTTCAAGTGGCTTCTCACTTTAGAGAAACAATTAAAGCTTTCCACTTCTGGGCCTCGGTCCCCAGAATAATTGGGCATTCGAGTTCCTTGGGATGCAGGCAAGAGATGAAGGTGAGATGGGCACAGAAGATCAGTCTCAGCAAATGTCATTCCCTGACTGCTCCCCTGTGCTCCTGAAGCAGGCTGTAAATGACAACACACTGTCTGAATGCCAGCGTCTCACTGGCTTTGACGACTGCACACACATTTTTGCACACTTTGTCCTACACATCCTAAGATAGTTTAGACTAGATGTTTGCAAATCCCAGACGCTCGGGACATGCTAAAGGCATGCGAAGGGGATCCCAAAGTGAGAAACATTAATATCCCATTCTGTGGGATGCACATGAAGCAGCTGGACATGGATGTTGACCACAACCCCCAGGACTAGTATCCTTGCCTGGGAAATCCCGTGGACAGAGGAGCCTGGAGGGTTACAGTCCGTGCGGTCACAGTGAGTTGGGCATGACTGAGCAATGAAACAACTAGCAAATTTCCCAGTCTGTGGAATGCACAAGAAGCAATTGGGTGTGGATGTTGTTGACCACAAGGTTCAGGGGGAATCTGAAATTACAGGATGTTACTTCTACACCCTACCATTCTGGGTTTATCTTACCATGGAAACATTTTTTGTTGTTTCTTCATTAAAGTTTTAGACAGCTTATACCTGCATCCAGAAAACATTCATAGGAATACAAATGTCATTGTATATATTATCTAAATACCAAGTTATGTTTACATAATGAGACTGATATCACAGATACACACCTAGATAGGAAGTCTCATAGAATAATTTCTTCATCAAATAAAATTATGATACTAGAATCACTGAATATAGCCAACTTGCTTAATATCACCTTATGAGGTTTGAGTTAAAACTTACTGCAATATATTTATTTTGGTTAGTAATTTATATCATGCTATAATAATATTTATAATATATAATAATAAATAATATAATATATAATATTGTATAATATATAATATAATAATATTTCAGCACAGAGTTCTACTAATGGGTTCCCATTATGGGTTCTACTGAGTTCCCATTTGTGTCAATCATTGTACTTAAGCAATGGTACCAAAAATCAGGATTCTCTGTTCTCCCCTAAAGTATATGCTACACTGCCTAGTATGTTTCAGAGTAGAGGAGTACTAAATTAAGTTTCTAAAAATATCTACTCAAGGCAGGCATACTGGACAATGTCAATGCATGTTATCATTAAATTATGACAATATCCTTGAGGGAGCTTCGTTTGTTTCTGATCCCTCATCGTTCCTTTCTCTCTTTAGGTAACACTTAGAAGAATGCATGCAGTTTAAGACAAGGGCTTCAGAGGACTTCTCTGGTGGTATAGTGTTTAAGAGTCAGTGCTTTCAATGCGGTCGTGATAAAGAATCCACCTGCCAATGCAGGAGATGCAAGAGAGATATGTTTGATCCCTGGGTCGGGAAGATTCCCTGGAGAAGGAAATGGCAACCCACTCCAATATTCTTGCCTGGAAAGTTCCATGGACAGGGAGCCTGGTGGGTTGCAGTCCACGGGGTCAGAGCTGGACGTGACTGAGCAACTGACCACACACTCACACAATGCTGGGGTCCCTGGGTTCAATCACACCCGCTGCATGGAGGGGCCTAATTAAAAAGAAAAAAAAGACAAGCGTTTCACACCTCCTCATTGGAGTGAAATAAAGAATTTGAAGAAATCAAGGATCACAATGCTTTTTCCCCCACAGTCAAAATAAGCACACCCAGAATCAGAACAGAAGCCAATTCAAATGGGCAGAAACGCATCTCTCAGATGGGAAGCTGAGCAGACACCTCTACGCTTACATTAAGGAAATAAATCATCCCCTCCTCCCTTCCAGACACAGGAGTTCCCATAAGGATCTGGGACTTCGCAACATGGCTCGTGAGGATCTGCCCTGGGCACTGGCCCCGTCATGGGAACTGCCCCATCGCTTTGAGCGTTTGTCCTCATCTAACTCAAGTGTCAGAGTCTTCAACACGGATGACTCCTCCCTCCTCTGCACATGTTTCCTCGTTTGGTTCCAGGACACAATATTTTCCTGAATTTTCTCCCCTTCACCGATTTTCTTTCTAGGGAACACTTTGGAGGCCGCCCCTCTTTCCCCCTGATCTCCTACATATGAGTGTCAAGGTTCACTTGCGGTTCTATTATCCATCCTTACCCCCTCTCATCCAGTCCTGTCTCACGGCCTCATACCGAGCGTATACTGACAATCGCTTACATGTACTATAAGCCTTGAACTCTCCTGAAGTCCAGACTCGTCTCCCCAATGGCCAGCATGACACACCAGTCTGTGTGTCCAACAGATGTCCCGATCGACAAGCGTGCACATGGAGAGCCTGTCTCCATCGTCATATCAGCTCTGGGTCTGCTTTCCTCACTCTGATCATGGCAAATTCTTCCCTCCATGCTTCAAGGCCAAATCCTTCATGGCACCCTTGACTCATCTCACTGATTTCTACTTTATATCCAAGGAAGAAGAAGGAAATCCTTGGACCTTTGACATTCTGCTTCCTGCTGGGAGGTCCTCTCGGCTCTGTCTTTGAGATGCAGCTGGAGCCCAAAAATGTGGGTTCACTCATGTGCACCACGCTGATCCAAGCCACGATGACTCTCACCTGGACAAATGCAGGAGACTTCAAGCAGCTCTCTCTACACTGGTCTTCTACTGGCTGTTCTTGAAGGAGCATCAGGACCATCTTTGCAAGTATCAGATTCTGTCACCTCGCTGCTTTTCATTCTGCTTAAAAGCCCCGCTTGTCTGCACTCCGATGACCTGGCTCTGTCTTTGCTGCCCCTTAGCTCCTGACTCAGGGCTTCCCAGGTGGTCCTGGTGGTAAAGAGCCTGTCTACCAACGCAGGAGATGAGACCCTGGCTGGAAGATGAAACGGCAGCCCGCTCCAGTATTCTTGCCTGAAAATTTCCATGAGCAGAGGAGCCTGGCCATGGGGTGGCGAAGAGTTGGACATGACTGAGTGACTAACACTTCCACTTTCAGGAGGTGAACAGGGTTCACTGCGCCCACACCAGCCTCCCTGCTCACCTAGAATACTGCAGGCGAGGCCCCAGGGCTGGGCTTGAGCTTCCTCTTTTCCTGTGAACGCAGTGCTCCCTTCACAGATGTCCATCTGGTTAGTGCCCACTCATGCCTCCAGAGTCTGCATAAAGGGCATGTCCTTGTAGGTTCTACTCTCACTGCTTTATTAAATCTGTGAGTGTTAGTTGTTCAGTCATGTCTGACTCTTTGCAACTGCATGGACTGTAGCCCACCAGGCTCCTCTGTCCATGGGATTGTCCAGGCAAGAATACTGGAGTGGGTTGTTATTTCCTTCTCCAAGGGATCTTCCAGACCCAAGAATCGACCCAGGGTCCCCTGCATTGCAGGCAGATTCTTTACCACCTGAACCACCAGGGAAACCCTAAAACTGCAAGTGTTTCTCCAACTCTTCTTTTTTCTCCTCTGCAGTTTATTTTTCTCAAAGCCCTTATCAATCTCTAATTAACCCTGTGATTTCTATGACACTTACCGATTACACTTACTGATCTTACGTGTAAGAACATAAGAGCCTCAAAGACAATCATCTTTGTTCTGTTGAAGGATGCGTCCAACAAGTAGAAGACTGAACAGAACACAGATGGATGAGAAATACTGAACGGTCAAGGATGCTGTGAATTAAATTCCCCAAAGTCAGAACTGTAAAAGGTTAATAAGGAGCAAAATTAAAGGACTATTAATGTAAAGCCTTATACCTTAGTGGCCCCTATGCTGGGTGAGGGTCTCTTGTCTTCCTTCTCTCCCTTCCATGCACTCAGCTTAAAGAGCTGTACTCAAACAGCTATGAAAACCACAGCATTGACAGAATAAATAGAGGAACTCAAAGCTACCTGGAAGTATCCATAATCTGGGGCTTACTTTCTTTATTTCTCTTTGCCTGCTGTTTTTAGAGAAACAATCTTTAGTTATGCATAACTGAAAATACTTTGGGCTTCCCAGGTGGCGCTGTTTCTGAGACACCAGTGACATGAGATGCGGGTTTGATCCCTGGGTAGGGAAGATCTCCTGGCAGAGGAAATGACACCCCGTTCTGGTATTCTTGCCTGCAATTCCATGCATGGAGGGAAACACTTTAGGCCTGAATAAAAACAGACAGACAAATTCATGATGGATTCTTTGAATTGGCTACGTTTAAAAGGAAAATTTTCAGAGAGCTCTGATCATAAGCAGCTGTCTCACTGGTTCCTAAGGAAGACCAAGTTAAAATCAGGAAAGAAAATGTGGCAGCTAGCCTTAGGGACTCCCTAACAGGATGATGAAAGAAGAAAAATTAGACTTAAATAAAAAATCCAACATAAATTCCCCTTCTTAAAAATTGTTCGCCTACAAATAATCAGGAAATAGGTCAGTTGGACCTCAATGTTCATGGACTAACTAAAACAACTGTCTTGAAAACTATACAAAACCAGAAGGAAAATTCTTAGATTTGATTTGAAGCTGTTATCTTTAACAATTCCGAAACCAATTTTCAAAATCCTTGTGGATACTATAAAACATAAAGATATTGGAATAAAATTGTCCTGTACTTAAGAAAAAAAGAAAATTTTAAACAGCAATTACCCTGAAACCCTTAGGGGAAAAAAAAAATCTTGAATTCCTTCTCTGTCTCTTGAAGTTATAAATCTTATCATCTCTTTGAAGTATAAGCATAGCCCACAAATGCCTGAGAGTGAAGGAAGAAAAAAGGAAAGAGGCCTTTTTTAAAATTCAAACTGCAAAGGGGATCTCTTGACCAAACTCTACACCACAGTCACCATAAGATTGCTGATCAAGGGCAAAAGCAAAACTTAAAATTCTTCTCCATGAAGAGCAATGCTTTAGGCATCTGAGCAAGTTCAGCTAACTAATTCCAACTGTAATTTATAAAATAGTAAATTTTGATTTGGGGGTAGTTTGTCAAAAATCTCAAAAATGACTGTATCTGACTGATGACTCAAGTTTTGAAATGAAAGCTAAAAGATTTCTCTGTGTGTATATATGCCTGCTTATGTATATACATTATAAATGTGGTATTTTTATACCTTCAGATGATATTGCCAAAACTAATTTCTAAAAGAACTCCACTTAATTAGATTAAAAACAAACAAGCACTTAAATGAATTAAAATACAGCACAAACTAGCCCAAATGCTTCACAAGCTCATATGATATAGGATTAATCTTTAGTAAATAAAAGCTAGTTTAAGTTTCTTGGTTTAGTTCATACAGACATGTCTTTAGAAATGTCAATGTAAATATAATACATTTATTCTATGTAAGTTATAAAAATCAAATAAACACATTTTATCTCTATTACAAAATTTATCAGCAGATTTATACATACATAGGTAAGATGGCTAATTGCTTTAATGTTTTCTAAAGTCTTCAGGAGTAATCTTTGTGTGATTGTTAAGAACACATGCATTAAGCAAATGTAAACAAGTAAGAGATTTTGGGTGAATGTTTAAACGAAAATTGTCTTATGATATGTCTACTTAAACAGTTTCCCCAAATCTCTTTGGTAACCTACACCCTTAGAATTTTCCTAAGTTAAATTAAATGATGAAAATTCATTGACAATCTATGACCTTTTCCAAATAAGATAAAATGATAGAACACTAATTACTGAACATAGGTCTGTCTCCTGTTGGCTTTCTACTGTAGAGAAACTGAAGACAAATTTTGAACTGTGGTGTTGGAGAAGTCTCTTGAGAGTCTCTTGGACTGCAAGGAGTCCTAAAGGAAATCAGTCCTGCTTATTAATTGGAAGGACTGATTCTGAAGCTCCAATACTTTGGCCACTTGATGCAAATAACTGACTCATTGGAAAAGACCCTGATGCTAGGAAAGATTGAAGACAGGAGAAGAAAGGGACGACAGAGGATGAGATGGTTGGATGGCATCACCGACTCGATGGACATGAGTTTGAGGAAACTCCAGGAGTTGGTGATGGACAGGGAGGCCTGCTGTTCTGCAGTCCATAGGATCACAAAGAGTTGGACACGACTGAGCAACTAAACTGAACTGAAGACAAATTTGAGTCTGTTAGTCAATGTCAGGTACCACCTTGAAAGACTGAACTGTTTAAAAGAACTTTGTTTGTAGCAATTATAAAGAGGGAACTGAGAAAAATTAAATGATGAATGAAGTGCTGGGAATGGGGGCCGTGTCATGCTGGCCAGAGAAAGACAGGTGGGCTTAAGAGGTATAATATACCCACTGAATGACTGTCTGCAGAGGGTTTTACCTTGGTTTCTGTATGAACAAGCAGTTTAAAGTTTATTTTGATATTTTGTACTTTTGAGATAACTCTTATTAACAGCACTGATTGTTCAATAATTTATCTTTTGGGTAACATGAGTGTCAGTGTTTCTCACATTGGGGGCCTGGAAAAAGTGCAATTTCTTGCTTAATAGAAAGTTCCTCACCTTTATCTTAGACTAATTTGATGATAGCCTTTTCCAATAGCCCTGTTAGTAGATTATTTGTTAACCTGAGTCAGCACCTGTTTACACAGCTGTCCTTATCAAACATGTGTTCCATTTTAGACTTCCCTTTCGAGGAATTGAAGGCAGTAGATATGACCATTATTTTAATAGTTCTAGTCAAAAACTGTCTGACAGTTGATCAGTTAATCAAAAATATATTTGAAATTAGGGAATAAAAAAGTGATACGATGCTACACACCATATTTGAAAGTAAATACACATGCATTTTCAGTTGCCTGCCTATTAGCTCATGACCAGAAGCTTCCTTTGAGTCCAAGTGCACTTACTGAAGTCTGGTCTAGTCTATCTTGAATATATTACAGCCTACAGCATCTTTATGACCTTTTCATTTTCCATTTCCATTTTCCATTTTCTTTAATGTGGAAATTATGAATCAATCTGATTTCAGATTCAGATTTTAAATGACTTTGTGTGTGTTTTCTTCAGTCTCTTAAATTTTCACTCATAGACAAACAGAACTTTTCTTTCACTTGTTACTATGAAGTTTTTCAAAACCATTCGACATAAGTTTTGCAGAAAAGATCTCTAGATTTTCCTTCACCGTTTGTCTCTTTAGATGACATCTGATTTCATCATATTAAAATAATAAGCTCAGTCACTGCAAATGGCATTTTGAAGAAACAAAACGATCTCTTGGTGAGCGTGCACATTAACTACCGGAAGCAGAAATTCTAAAACCCAGGGAGTAAAGAGCACTCAGCTAGCCAGAAAGCAACGCTCACCATGGAATAATATCGGTGTGTCAAAGAGATAGAAAAATTAAAAAATAAAGGACACAATCTGGGTTCAATGACCATCCATTAAGAGAACATCTCCATTAACTCCAATTAACTTCTGAAATAATTATTGCCTTAAACTCAACTGAGAGGTGTAAGTTCACCTTCCCAAGACCATGGCTAATATATAAATGCACACAGGAACATGGGTCCCGGACATCGGTTAGCAGGCTTCCCCCCACACCTGCACAGACACGCATTCTCGAATGTCCCTCACCTGCCCAATCACAAAGGCAGGACCCCTTAAACAAACAGATAAAACAAAGGACTTGCAACATCTTCTCAGAGCTCTCCTCCCAATTGTCTTCACACAAAACGGCCAGTTGATTACGGACAGAACTGCTTTTTAATAACTCAGAGTTAATGCATCAACAAACTAGAAGCTGACCATGAATTTTTAATCTGATGTGGAAACAGGATGTCAAGATGTATTTTGCAATTAATATTGCATTTTATTTTATTTGTGATCAATACCTGGAGTGGGCTATGAGTGGAGTGTAGACTGTGAAACCACTTGTTCGTATATGCTGCTGCTGCTGCTGCTAAGTCACTTCAGTCGTGTCTGACTCTGTGCGACCCCATAGACGGCAGCCCACCAGGCTCCCCCATCCCTGGGATTCTCCAGGCAAGAACACTGGAGTGGGTTGCCATTTCATATATGCTAGAGCCTAGAAAATGTCCCCTTTTACATTTCAGCTTCTCGGAGGGAGAGAAAGAGGAGGGACATGCAGAAGCATAAAATAATCATATTTTAAGCCTTAAATCACATTTAAAAAATCAATGCACAATTTTAGAATTTCAGTTTGTTGGGTGAGAGCCAGTTATCAAAGTAAGAGTTCAGAACCTCTGGTGTTTTTTTTTTTTTAGTTATTTATTTTAACTGGAGACTAATTACACTACAATGTTGTAGTGGGTTTTGCCATACATTGACATGAATCAGCCCTGGCTGTACATGTGTCCCCCATCCTGAACCTCTGTTTTTATAGGAAGTTTTCTAAAGAAATGCCGCTCCTCATGAGATTCACTAGCTCCCTCTGGTGGTCACTGTCAGGCATTACCACCTCTCAAAGTCCCTGGGTTTTCTGTCCTTAGTCATTTGAAACAAATGAGCGAGCAGACGTTTTTGTTCCCAAGGCTGCAACTCATCTGAGACTTTCATAAATAGTTTAGACTCACACCAATTTCATAAAGATAATAAATTCCCCTTAAAAGTCTGAATCTCCAATACACTCGATAGATCTGTGCTCTTGGTTGAAGATGGCCACATCGTTTTTTCTTTTTTCTTTTTCTTTTCTTTTTTTTTGCCTCGAGCAAACCTTGAGCCAAAAGCAGAGGTATGTCAGCAGGCATCTGGAGATTCGGAACTGAAGAGGCTGACAGGGTGCGACAGGGAGGCCTGCTCTGCTGCTTCCTACCCAGCGGAGCAGAAGACCACAGCGCCCCGAGCGCTGGCGGAGAGCAAGGGCGCGCAGACCACCCTTCGCCCGGCGCACTGCGGGGCGGGGGGCGGGTCCGAACCAGACACGGAGCCGCCCGGAGGCTGTGAGCCCGCAAACCTGCGGAGCCCGCAATCTCAGGAATCAGGGTCAAGTCTCTCCCTGTAGGAAGAGGTCTGAATCACAGCAATACCACTTTCAACTCCATTCTTAGAGACAGAAAATCAAAGTTTGGAGAGACCTTCTCTGGCTTTCCTCCTAAGTGAGCCATCCCATGTATTTTCAAATGTTTGTTCTCCAGCCACGCTTAGGTGACGATAGACCCACGGTACCATCTCGCAGACTACCTAGAGAGCAAACGTTTCTATCAGAAATCCTTAATCCTTAGTTAACCCCTCTGATTCCTGATGGGATTTCTTCCCTGTCTCCCTCCCTCTCTCCTCTCTTTCTCCCTCCGCCCCCTCTTTCTTCTTTCCTCTCTCTCTCTCTGTGGTCCAGTTCCCTTTGACCTCCCTGTGCCCACATTCTTGGTTTCACCTGCCCCAGGATGAGTGATTTTCACACGCCAACTAATGAGGAAATGACCACATTAGCCAAGTCCCCTTTCCTTCCCTTTCTTTGACAATCGATTTCTTTAATCCTTTCTCTATAGTCTATGCTTTTATTAAGAGGCTGAACAAAAAATCGGGAGCAGTTTACATGACAGAATATCCCAAAGGGAAGATGACCTTAATATGCTTTGATGACTTGGTCAAACCAAGCAACGATTTCTGGTAGGTTGTTGACAAATGTGAAAATACTTCTTACTAGGCTGCATCACAGAAATCTCATGTCACTCATTTGCAGAAGTGCAAAGGCAACATGCACCCAGGGCACACACACAATTTTATCACCCCCAAAGTTGCACAGAAAACCCACTTCTTGATTTAGGAATTTATAGAATCAGGAAGCTGGAGGGGACAGAGGACCTTCAGCCATCAGCTGGCCATACCCTTCAATCAGACAGAGCGATGTCAAACCTTTCCACTCAGCACTTTCTTCTTTGACATCCATTGAAGAGGACAGTGATGTTCCAGTTTCTGCAAAGATATTGAAAAAAACTTCTCCTAGACTCCAGTAAGACTAAAAATTCCACCTTGAAAGTTCTTAGTCTTTGAAACAGCTGTTGCTTTATCACGTGGCAGAAAGGAGGGTGTTAGCAGGGGGAGAGATATCTCTTCACTGTAAAATGTCCCTGCATATTAATGAGTGGCTTCAAAACTCTCTGAAGCTATGTCTAAAATTAATTGCAAAATGTACTAAAGGGAAGGGCTTCCCTGGTAGCTCAGATGATAAAGCATCTGCCTGCAATGCAGGGGACCTAGGTTTGATCCCTGGACTGGGAAGATCCCCTGGAGAAGGAAATGGCAACCCACTCTAGTACTCTTGCCTGGAAAATTCCATGGATGGAGGAGCCTGGTAGTCTGCAGTCCAGGGGATCTCAAAGAGTCAGACATGACTGAGCAACTTCACTGGCACTAAAGGAAATATTTTTGTCTCATTAGTACATATCTATCCAATGTGAAATTGCATAAAGTTAAGTTGCCAAAAGGAGCTTGAGGTTAGATGAAAAATATTAGTTACTCTGCACCCCAAAGTACCATCCCTGCCCCCTGAATGCTGTCCTAGGTAACTGGTGATTGTCATTCTTGTTCCCCTGGAGAGGCAGTTAGAATAACTTTAGATAAGGATAACTGAAGAATTGATGCTTTTGAATTGTGGTGCTGGAGAGGATTCTTGAGAATCCCTTGGACAGCAAAGAGATCAAACCAGTCCATCCTAAAGGAAATCAGTCCTGAATATTCACTGAAAGGACTGATGCTGAAGCTGATGCTTCAAATATCCTACCAGAACAAAGACAAAAAATAAATCACTTTCCAGGTATAATTGCCATAGTAACTATTTTTACACTGAATTTGTATATATTGGCTTGTTTATGTTTGATCATGTTTGCTGTTGTTTATACTTATGAAAACTTTTTTGGACAATTTGCCTATTTTTGGTCCTATCTCACCTGTTTTGATTTTTTTTTTTTTAATGAAAAACAGATGTCATGTCTTCAAAATCTTTGCTACTTTCTCTGTGTGTTCTCTGTTTTTTTGTTTATCTGCCCTTATTTCTCCTGATCGGCAACTCATTTTTAGAACTTCTCTATCCCTACCACTACAAATTGTCACTTTTTATATCAGTTTGAATATGCTACACAATTGTTTAAAATTAATTTTAAAGCTTTTACCTCTTATTTCACTGAACTGCAGAGCTTGAATGGATCAATCAGATCCAATCTGATACTGATTTTACAAATGAGGTCCAGCATGTGGTACCATTAAACCCACAATCAAATCACTGAAACTCAAGACAGTTATGGGTCTCCCTGGTAGCTCAGACAGTAAAGAATCTGCACACAATGTGGAAGACCTGGATTCGACTCCTGGATCAGGAAGATGCCCTGGAGAAGAGAATGGCAACCCACTCCAGTATTCTTGCCTGGAGAATTCCCTGGACAGAGGAGCTTGGCGGGCTACAGTCCATGGGGGTCAGAAAGAGTCAGACACGACTGAGCGACTAACACTTTCACTTTATGACAGCTGTTTTTTTGCTGTTCTTTTAGTCCTTGTTTGTTTATTTTTGTAATCATGGAGCTTCTCACATATTTTAAGAGATATCTATAATTTTTATCATAATATATATGGCTTCAAAGGCTATGTCTTATTCATTATTAGACACAAAAGCAAATTTTCATTGGAAATGAATCTATAATGGAAATGAATCTATAATGGAAATGAATCTATAATGGAAATGAATCTATAGATGGGGCTTTTTTACTTTCAAATATTTTATATATCTGTATGTTAATACTATTTCATTTCTTTCTAGAATGAAGTAGGGCGGAGCACACTTTTATTTCTATTTTATTGTTTAAAAACTTGTTTCAGAAAGGCAGGAATGGAACAAGTGTTAACAATGCCATTTATTTCTTTGAACCCCTTTCAAGATATATTCCAAATATCACAGCATGATCTATGATATAAAACTGTTTTTAATACTCTACCCTATGACAGCTTGATTAAGTTCTGTCAGGAAAAAGTTTGGAAGACTTTAAAATGAAAAAAATTAGATTACTTTGTGTTCTTTCAATAAAATGGTGGAAAGTCTAGTGACCCTCAGGCCTTATCTGCTCTTTCTTCTTTTTTAGCTGACCTATTTTATAATTCTTTAAGTTGTAAATAATTGATTATAATGCTAATAATTATTTTTCATCAAAATTAAAATGCATTTTATTAGGCAGAGATTCAATGAACACCCACACTTTGGGAAAGGGAGTCCCCAACAGTTCCTGCCCTGTGGACAATGAGTCCTTTTGTATCAGTTAGCAAATTCATTTCAGCATTCCTGATTGCTTGATGTGTGCAACTACTTCTGGATTATTCTTTGATGTGATTTTCCCATTTTATTAGCCTTGTCACTAATTAATGAGTTAAATAATACTCAGGTTATGCTTATTTTAGATTTGTGTGAGGGTCACAATTTTAATTTCTTAAAAGTTAGCTTCTAATAATTCTGGAGTTGCCAGTGGACTGACCATCAGAGCCAGGTAAATTGTATCACCACAGGCAGAGAACCGTGCCACCTCCTGGGGAAACGAACCCAAAGTGATTTCTAAATAGCAGCAGATCTGAGTCTCTATCTCTGTAGTCTTTTTTTTTTTTTTAATGCAACTTGTTTTTGTTTAATTTGATGTTTTCTGGCTTGCATGTAACCAATAAATTGCTTTCTTTTGGTAGGCATGCTGATCGGGGATTGGTTTATGCTGGACCACTTAAAGATATCTGTAGATGGATGATAGATATCTATTTTAAATAAAATGACAGAGAATCTAGTTTCCCAGTATTTTTGTCTATTTGTTCAATATTTTTAAAGCATATAACTAGGACGCAGTTTAGTGGCAAAATAATTTGTTCCATAGTCATTAAAGCTACTAATTTTCTTGGTCTCTACACCAATATTGTGACATGTTGATATTTAAGGCACAGATGTATTACATCCAATGCAAACAAACTCAGAATTCCTGAAGGCAGACTTTTCTTTTTAAGGTGGATAGAAAGAGACGGAGGATGGTGTGAACCAGCATGAAGCAGAAGCACGTGTTGTGTTAGGGTTATTGTGTAGATCCAGTAAATACATGTAGAGCAATTAGAAAAGCACCCATAGAGACCAAACACTCAACCTCGAAAAATGTTCACTTTTATCCTTCATTTGTGTTCTTCATCAAATAGAAGTTTGTCTCAAGACTGTTCAAGACTTCATCCTCCATTGGATTTATTGAAAGGTGATATGATACTGCAATTTAAGGCAAATTACATTTGATAGTAGCCATTTAATAAACATTTATTGAATAATTGGTATCTTTGAAGGGAAAAAATTACCTTTCCTTTGGACAATGTTTTCTAGAAAATACTTCTTTATTATAAACTTGAATAATTCAGCTTCTGTATCCCATAACTTCTATTCCTATTCACGTACAAAATGGACCACTTATCTATGATGTCCCAGGTGTCTAAGACTTCTGTCCTTCAGGCTCAACACCTACCAGCCTTTCAAATATTCTTTACACTATACAGGATTTGGAGCTGGAGGAGACTCTTGAGAGTCCCTTGGACTGCAAGGAGATCAAACCAGTCAACCCTAAAGGAAATCAACCCTGAATATTCATTGGAAGCATTGATGCTGAAGCTGAAGCTCCAGTACTTTGGCCATCTGATGCAGAGAGCTGACTCATTGGGAAAGACCCTGATGCTGGGAAAGATTGAAGGGGGGAGGAGAAGGGGACGACAGAGGATGAGATGGTTGGATGAGCATCGCTGACTCAATGGACATGAGTTTGTGCAAACTTCAGGAGACTGCAGCCAGAACTTGTGAAAATGCAGAGTCCTCAAGTATACTGTAATAATGTTGTATCTTGTATATCTACAAGATTAATAGTGTCCTCAGCAAATATCCAGGATATGTGAAATGAGGAATTATTCCAAATGCTAAATCAGAACTTGTTTTGTCATTGGTGCAGCTGAGTTCCAGTGAGTTTTATGTGATCTTCAATCACTTAGAATTACCCAGCCACAGCTACTCCAGTTAGTGGCAGAGCAGAAACCAAACACATCTTGTTCTGCTCCGGACTATTCAGTTGTCAGCTGTGTGTCCCCACTGGCCGTCCTCATCATTTATTAATAGATAAGCAGACTAGGATTTAACTAAGTGGTTGCTGTATTCAGCTTCTGAATCAAACGTAGGCTTTTCCTGACAACTGACCATATGGTGTCCACTCATTTTCATAAATAAATATTCAGAACTATGGTAACAGGTTGATCTCTGAAGTACATGATATAAAATCTTCAGGCAATGGGAATTGTGTTATTTCCTTGAAGCAGAAACCTTATCTGATAACAACAGATGTCTTGTTCTCTCCAGTAGAGGTCTCTCTTATACTTTCTCAAGAATCTAGAAAATACAATGAGCCATGGTTCTTTAGCATCACTAACCCACTGGACATGAGTTTGAGCAAACTTCCGGAGAGAGTGAAGGTCAGGGAAGCCTGGCGTGCTGCAGTCCATGGCATCACAAAGAGTCAGACATGACTTCGCAACTGAACAACAACAAACAACAATGTTTTTTTAAGGACTTTTCTACAGATGTTCGGTGATACTTAACACTATCAGCTCTAAGTGTTTTTGGAAAATCAATTTCAAGTCGTGTCATCATCAGAGGAATATTTTCCTGCTGCTTCTACATAATTTTAAATGAAGTTGGAGCGTGATTCTAACAAATAAAAAAGCTGCAGGAGCTTCCAGTTATTATGGATACTGACCAAAATCTTAGGAAAGACATGCTCTATATGCCTGGATATTTATCATCTCTATTCCCCTTCATTGAAGAGACAAGAGGAGATCCATCAGTGTTCTAGAAATGTACTCATGCAGCAAGACTCAGAGTCTCAGATCTTAGCTGAACTTAGGGCGTCGGTGGCAGCTACAGGATAACAGCTGTGACCTTCTTTTAATTGAGTAAAATGAGTCTTGAGAGCAGAGTGGGAAGTTGTTCACTTGAAATACTGTTTCCTTTACATTTGTTTACATGAAATGTTGAGCAAGACTATGTGTGTGTGGTTGGGAAGTGGTGGGGAATAGGGCTCAGAAGTACTATTCCTCAAAGGAAGGTTATTTCTCATCACTCAAATCTGTAAACTCAGTAACTCCACTCCCCTGCCCCGGTTTCTTTGGGCTTCCCTGGTGGCTCAGATGGTAAAGAATTCGCTTGCAATGCAGGAGACCTGGGTTCAATCCCTGGGTCAGGAAGATCTGCTTAATAAGGGAATGGCTACCCACTCCAGTATTCTTGCCTGGAAAATCCCATGGACAGAGGAGCCTGGAGGGCTACAGTCCATGGGGTCACAAAGAGTCAGACATGACTGAGTGACTAAAACTTTCACTTTGGGCTTCCCAGGTGGTGTTAGTGGTAAAGAACCCTCTTGCCAATCTGGGAAACATAAGATATGTAGATTTTATGGAACACTGTAAAAACAGTACTAAGGGGAAGGTTCATAGCAATACAGGCTTAACTCAGGAAACAAGAAAAAAGTCAAATAAATAACCTAACTCTACACCTAAAGCAACTTAAAAAGGAAGAAATTATGAACCCCAGGGTTAGTAGAAGGGAAGAAATCCTAAAAATTAGGGCAGAAATAAATGCAAAAGAAACAAAAGAGACCATAGCAAAAATCAACAAAACCAAAAGCTAGATCTTTGAGAAGATAAATAAAATTGACAAACCACTAGCCAGACTCATCAAGAAACAAAGGGGGAAAAATCAAGTCAACAAAATTAGAAATGAAAATGGAGAGATCACAACAGACAACACAGAAATACAAAGGATCAAAAGAGACTATTATCAGCAACTATATGCAAATAAAATGGACAACATGGAAGAAATGGACAAATTCTTAGAAAAGTACAACTTTCCAAAATTGAACAAGGAATAGAAAATCTTAACAGACCCATCACAAGCACAGAAATTGAAACTGTAATCAGAAATCTTCCAGCAAACAAAAGCCCAGGACCAGACGGCTTCACAGCTGAATTCTACCAAAAAATTCTACCAAGAGAGTTCTTCTCTTGAGAAGAACACATAGGTGTTAGAGAAGAACTAACACCCATCCTACTCAAACTCTTCCAGAAAATTGCAGAAGAAGGTAAACTTCCAAACTCATTCTACGACGCCACCATCACCCTAATACCAAAACTTAACAAAGATGCCACAAAAAAAGAAAACTACAGGCCAATATCACTGATGAACATAGATGTAAAAATTCTTAACAAAATTCTAGCAAACAGAATCCAACAACATATTAAAAAGATCATACATCATGACCAAGTGGGCTTTATCCCAGGGATGCAAGGATTCTTCAATATCTGCAAATTAATCAATATAATACACCACATGAACAAATTGAAAAATAAAAACTATATAATTATCTCAATAGATGCAGAGAAAGCCTTTGACAAAATCCAACATCCATTTATGATAAAAACCCTCCAGAAAGCAGGAATAGAAGGAACATACCTCAACATAATAAGAGCTATATATGACAAACCCTCAGCAAACATTATCCTCAATGGTGAAAAATTGAAAGCATTTCCCCTAAAGTCAGGAACAAGAAAAGGGTGAGCACTCTCACCACTACTATTCAACGTAGTTTTGGAAGTTTTGGCCACAGCAATCAAAGCAGAAAAGGAAATAAAAGGAATCCAGATTGGAAAAGAAGAAGTGAAACTCTCACTGTTTGCAGATGACATGATCCTCTACATAGAAAACCCTAAAGACTCCACCAGAAAATTGCTAGAGCTAATCAATGAATATAGTAAAGTTTCAGGATATAAAATTAATACACAGAAATTCCTTGCATTCCTATATACTAACAATGAGAAAACAGAGAAATTAAGGAAACAATTCCATTCACCATTGCAACAAAAAGAATAAAATACTTAGGAATATATCTACCTAAAGAAACAAAAGACCTATATATAGAAAACTATAAAACACTTGTGAAAGAAATCAAAGAGGACACAAATAGATGGAGAAATATATTTTGTTCATGGATAGGAAGAATCAATATATTGAAAATGAGTATACTACCCAAAGCAATCTATAGATTCAATGCAATCCCTATCAAGCTACCTACAGTATTTTTCACAGAACTAGAACAAATAATTTCACAATTTGTATGGAAATACAAAAAAACCTCGAATAGCCAAAGCAATCTTGAGAAAGAAGAATGGAACTGGAGGAATCAACCTGCCTGACTTCAGGCTGTACTACAAAGCCACAGTCATCAAGACAATATGGTACTGGCACAAAGACAAAAATATAGATCAATGGAACAAAATAGAAAGCCCAGAAACAAATCCATGCACCTATGGACACCTTATTTTTGACAAAGGAGGCAAGAATATACAACGGAGAAAAGACAACTTCTTTAACAAATGGTGCTGGGGAAACTGGTCAACCACTTGTAAAAGAATGAAACCAGAACACTTTCTAACACCATACACAAAAATAAACTCAAAATGGATTAACGATGTAAATGTAAGACCAGAAACTATTAAACCCCTAGAGGAAAACATAGGCAAAACACTCTCCAACATAAACCACAGCAGGATCCTCTATGACCCACCTCCCAGAATATTGGAAATAAAAGCAAAAATAAACAAATGGGACCTAATTAAAATTAAAAACTTCTACACAACAAAGGAAACCATAAGCAAGATGAAAAGACAGCCTTCAGAATGGGAAAAAATAATAGCAAACGAAGCAACAGACAAAGGATTAATCTCAAAAATATACAAGCAACTCCTGCAGCTTAATTCCAGAAAAATAAAAGACCCAATCAAAGAGTGGGCCAAAGAACTAAACAGACATTTCTCCAAAGAAGACATACAGATGGCTAACAAACACATGAAAAGATGCTCAACATCACTCATTATCAGAGAAATGCAAATCAAAACCACAATGAAGTACCATTACACGCCAGCCAGGATGGCTGCTATCCAAAAGTCTACAAGCAATAAATGCTGGAGAGGGTGTGGAGAAAAGGGAACCCTCTTACACTGTTGGTGGGAATGCAAACTAGTACAGCCACTATGGAGAACAGTGTGGAGATTATTTTAAAAACTGGAAATAGAACTGCCATATGACCCAGCAATCCCACTCCTGGGCATACATACTGAGGAAACCAGAATCAAAAGAGACACATGTACCCCAATGTTCATCACAGCACTGTTTATAATAGCCAGGACATGGAAGCAACCTAGATGTCCATCAGCAGATGAATGGATAAGAAAGCTGTGGTACATATACACAGTGGAATATTACTCAGCCATTAAAAAGGATACATTTGAATCAGTTCTAATGAGGTGGATGAAACTGGAGCCTATTATACAGAGTGAAGTAAGCCAGAAAGAAAAACACCAATATAGTATACTAACACATATATATGGAATTTAGAAAGAAGGTAATGATAACCCTGTATTTGAGATAGCAAAAGAGACACAGATGTATTGAACAGTCTTTTAAGCTCTGTGGGAGAGGGCAAGGGTGGGATAATGTGGAAGAATGGCATTGAAACATGAAGATTATCATAGGTGAAACAGATTGCTAGTCCAGGTTCGATGCATGAGACAGGGTGCTCAGGGCTGGTGCCCTGGGATGACCCAGAGGGATGGGATGGGGAGGAAGGTGGGAGGGGGGTTCAGGATGCAGAACACATGTACACTCATGGTGGATTCAAGTCAATATATGGCAAAACCAATACAATATTGTAAAGTAAAATAAATAAATTAATTAATTTTAAAAAGAGAGATGTAGGTTTGACCCCTGGGTTGGGAAGATCCCTGAATAATTGAATGGCTACCTGCTTCAGTAGTTTTGCCTGGAGAATCCCAGGGTCAGAGTAGCCTGATGGGCTACAGGTCATGGGGTCACAAAGAGTTGGACACAACTGATGTGCCTTAGCACATCCCATTTTATAGGAAAGGCAACAAACTTGATAGAGGTATAGTAAGAGAACTGAAATTAAACATCTGTGAGTAGAAATGTAAAGTCAAGCCTGTATCACTCCCAAGTAAAACTCATTCTATTCTTTCTGCTACAGAGTAAAACTCTGCTTTAAAGCCTAAAATGTAGCAGATTGTCATATCTGAGTTTTTTACAGCTTTGTATTAGTATTCATCATGCATATTTGAGCTCAGAGATCAAATAATCTGTATGACAATCACATAACTATCTTGGGTTTAATAATCCTTTTCTTACTATTAAATTTTGAACTAATCTTCTCAGGAAATGAATATAAAAATAGGAGCTGACAATCTACCTTATCTTAGAGAAAGAGCTCAGATCCCAAAAGAGCCCCTCAGCTCTAAAGCATAAAAAGCTTTATGATTTTACTTACTAAATGGCTTTCAAATCAGGTAAATAGAGTAGCATTTCTTTGAAAGTGTTCATCAGTTGTCAGTTCTGCCCACTAATAAACCTTTATCAGTTCAGTTCAGTTGCTTAGTCATGTCCAACTCTTTGCAACCCCATGGACTGCAGCATGCCAGGCTTCCTGTCCATCACCAAATCCTGTAATAAACCTTCATTAACAGTGATAAAAAAGGAGCAGCAGGCACCGGGAACCACACATCTCTAGATAATGGCTATTGAATGGTAATGCACTAAAGCTAAATATTTGATTATTTTGTATGAAGCCAGTCTTCCTCTAGTATAAGATAATATTGATGCTAGCTATTTCAATGATGAAGATTCCAAGCTATATCAAACTTTCTTTGGTAAAGGGGTGCATGTGCATGCTTAATTGTTCAGTTGTGTATGACTCTTTGCAACCCCAAGGACTGTGGCCCTCCAGGCTCCTCTGTCCATGGGATTCTCCAGGCAAGAATACTGGAGTGGGTAGCCATGCCCTTCTCCCAGGGATCTTCCTGACTCAGGGATTGAATCCAGGTCCCCTGCATTGCAGGCAGACTCTTTACTGTCTGAGCCACCAGGGAAGCCTGAATAAAAGAAATGAGCTGAAACTGTTATGGTAAACACATTGTATGCTTCTGCTTTAAAGTGTGAAACAGCATGCATTAAATCATTATCCAGAGAGAACAGCACAACAGAGTGTGATTCAGAGTGACTGTGGAAGCTGGATGGGTCATATGTAGAGATACAGTTTTTGTTTGGTGCTGTTACTTAAAGTTACTCAAGGAAGTTACTTTGAAGTTACTCAAAGGAGTTTCAGAGACAAGTGGGAAATAGTCACAATATGATAACCAATCATGTCTTGATCAAAAAAGAATTATCCTCTACTAACCTTTTTAATTTTACTTGGGTCAGGTATATGCTCATGAAAGATTAGAATATTTGCAAGAGTGATATGAGTTGATTATTTTACATGTAACAGATCCCCAACTCATTTCCTCTGTGACTCAATTACTATCAATTCTTGTTGTTTCTTAGAAACGTTACAAACCCAGGCTCTATAGGGCCTCACACCCTGAGGTGGCGGGGGTGGGGGGGTGCCTCCATGATTTTTTTGGATTGTCAATGGCTAGGACTTTCTAATCAATTAATGGGGTGCCATACTTCGTATATACCTTTTAAAGGATCATATAGAGGACTCCTGTTTTGGTAAAGACGGGAGCAGAAGTACTGTTTCCCCCCTTTTCTTCCTGCTCATCATTAATAAAGCTCTGAACATTATGTGTAAAGCAAACATAAGAAGATTCTTAAAGGTGGAAAGAAAAGGCAGACCCAACAGTGACCTTGAAACCCAAAAAGGAGTTAATGGAGTTCCTAGGTTTTCTTTTGCCTCATACAGTCCAGACTTAGAGCTGAAGAATTCTGCTGGCAACCCAGAAACATGAATGAACACCGTCCAGAAAGTCCCAACAAGGCCTGTTCTCTCTGGCTAATAAATCTAGGAAGGTGCATCCTGGGAAAAAAGGATTATTTATTTATTTGAAGGATAATCGCTTTACAACGTTCTTCTGGTTTCCGCTGTAAAACAGTGTGGATGACTTGTCCCCTCAGGTCATGTCCCTGTCCCCTCACACATGTCCCCTCAGCTCAACCCTCCCGCCCCATCCCTCCAGTCATCACAGAGCCAAGAGGCGCTCCCTGTGCTACCAGCAGCTTCCCAGCAGCTAGCTTGTCGTACACGTGGTGGTGTCTATGTGCCCCCTCTCTCCTTCCCCCCCGTGTCCACAGTCCTTTGTGTACCTCTGCATCTCTATTCCTGCCCTGCAAATAGGCTCATCAGTACCACTTTTCTAGATTCTGTATCTATGCACTAACATATGATGGTGGTCTTTTTTTCTTTCTGACGTACTTCACTCTGTATAACAGGCTGTAGGTTCATCTCACAAATGACCGGATTTCATTCCAACCCCTCCGCTCCATCAGCAGAGAACAGCGGAGGAGCTGAAGCAAGACACCCTCGCCCCTCCAAGCCCCTGAGGGTCAAACAGGAACCAGGGCAAGGGGCATCCCCCTGCTCCGTGTTGACAGAGACTGAGTAGGAAACCTGGACCGCTCCCCACCCCGCCAGCCGGCAGCAAGAAACCACTGTTCCCTCCTCTTGTCCAAGGCGGATAAGAGGGTGTGGACCAAAGCGAAGACTAAAATAGGGCCCTGGTTCAGCTGGAAGTCATTTGTCACGACAATAATTAAGGAAAAAAATGATTAAAATGAGAAAATTAAAACAACGGACTCCAAACAGCAAAATGATACTGATACTAGAATTATCTGATAAGGGCTTTAAAGAAGCCACAAGAAAAATGCTTCAACATTATAAGCACAAACAAGTTTCAAGAAAGAAAATGGAGATATAAAGAACCAAATGGATGTATTAGAACTATGAAATATAATAAGTGAAATAAAAAACCCACTGGATGTGGTCAACAAAAGAATACAGAAAGAGAAGAAAACAAGTGAACCTGCAGTTAGAATAGTATGTATCAGTGACTATGTGTCACAAGAAGCCAACACCTAGGTGGCTCAGTGATAAAGATGCCATCTGCCAAGCAGGAGACACGGGTTCCACCCCTGAGTTGGGAAGAGCCCTTGGAGGAGGGCACCGCAAGATTTCCCAGTGTTCTTGCCTGGAAAATCCCATGGACAGAGGAGCCTGGCGGACTGCAGTTCATGGGGTTGCAGAGTCAGACACAACTTAGCGACTAAACAGCAACAAATATGTAGAAAGGAGAGAAACGGACTGGAAAAGATGTACAGATCAGCAGAGGCCTGTGCGATTATAACACAAGATCTAAAATATGTGTCATGGGAGTCCTGGGTGAGGATGAGGACAAAGGCAGGACTGAAAACGGAGGCTAATAGTTACATAGTCCCCAAATTTGGCAAAAGACATGAATGCTTTTCAAGTGCAGGTGGCATATTTACCAAGATAGACTTTACCCTGGCTCAGAAAACGTATCTCCATAAATTTAAAATAAGTGAAGTCGTAAAGAATGTGTTCCTCAGCCACAGTGGAATTGAATTAGAAATCAATAACAGAAAGACAGGAGAAGCCCAGGCGCTAGGAAACTAACCAGTATGTTCCAAATAATCCTGAGGTCAAAGAGGAATTCTCCAGGGAAATAAAAGAAACAGTGAAGTGAATGAAAATACACTGAACTGAATATATTCATAGAATTTATGGATTAATTCCTAGAGGATTAAACAAAAGCCAATAATCTAGGATTTATAAGAGCAAGCTGAGGTTGAATTATTATCTCAGTCACATAATACCAGTTTCTTAGAATTATGATGTGATGGTACAATGTTTTAAATAATATTTTTTTCAGTAATTAGTAATAATAATCACCATTCAGTACTAGTATCTGTGGTGACATAAATTATTATCTGCATAAATAAGCTTGTAAATGGAAAGTCAATAAATATCTACTGTATTTAGAGAAGTGATTCAAATTGCAAAGTCCTTGTTAGATATTCTCAGTACCTAAGCTACTAAACGTGTTTACTTTCTGTAACTTCGGAAATGGCTTTGCACACTTTCTGTGTGTGTGTGAAGAGCTTTATTGTTTAGAAAACCAACAGGGATTAATTCCACAATGTTGGTTTCAATAAGGACAATTTAGCTTCAGAGAGGAAAGGAAGACAGTTGATATACTTTCTCAACATCTGGCAGACCATTTTAAAGCACTGAGTTAACTGGTTGGGAAGGTTTTATAGAAGGTGTCTTTGTTGCATTTAATATCAGACGGGATAAATATGAGGCTGTCATTTTAAAGACAAAGTTCTGGCAAATTGCTGTGACGGTATGATCCAAACAGCTGCCACTGACCCACTGTAATAATATATTAGTTTGCATAATGGGTACCTTAAAACAAATAATTGTTACATAAGAAAAAAGAATGAATGTACCATCTGCTACTTTGAATGGCAGATGAACACCATGAGCTCTACTTAATGCTGTTGATGTAAAGTACAAGGCAGATGTTATAAAACTCACTGACAGGTATAAACACACTTCAAAACATGTACAAGATCAATCAATGTGATGCACAACTTTCACCAGCCAGCTGCTCCATGCAGATAAGACAACTGCAGAGTGCGGGCAGGAGCCATGCCAATAAAACACCTTCTCCAAGGACCCCTCTGCCAGGGGGTAACATTTCCTTCCCTAGCCTGCATCCTCAGTCCTCCAGTGAAGGTGCACCTTAATTCAGGTGAGAAAGTAGGGGAAGTGGAGAATGACTTTGAGTTATGTGAGCAATCAAGTCAGAAGTCGGTGCAGCAGATAAAATAATTAGTGCACACTTCGTGTGTCATTAATCTGAAGTGAGGGAATGGCAGAGAGAGGGGGAAAAGAGACCAAGAGAGAAAGGGACTGTTATTCAAGTGGCCTTAGGCTGTTTATTTACTGAAAAGTAGTTTATTGGAAAACTGTAAACAATGTGATAATGCCTTCAGGCAGATATTTTTCCATTTGAAATATAAACTGAATTTTAGAGCTCGAAGGGGCCTTGGAAATCACTTCGTTGTTTATTTTACACATGGGGAAACCACAGAATTCAGCGCTTTACTCAAGGTTACCGCAAGTCAGAAACAGAGCTGATAATAGAAACTGCTTTTTCTAATTCTCTATTTATTTCTGGCCAGATTGTTTTTATCCTCTTCTCAATTGCAAGTGTCAGAGTTTCAATTTTTTTTCCCTCAATTTTTATGCACAGGGCTACACTTCTGGGTGTGCTGCAGTCCATGGAGTCACAAAGCGCTGGACACAACTTAGCAGCTGAACACCACCACCAGTGCCCGGGCCTGCCCCACAAGCCAGGTCAGGATGTGCTGAGATGCGGATGCTGGGGAGAGACTGCTGGGCGGCGGGCGGTGGATGCTTGACCCCGGAGACCCTGGAGCCTCACTGTGCACTGAGGGAGCGCACCGTCGTGTTGGAAACAGGTTGTGCACTTGGGCCTTCGCTCTCCTATCAGCACGCGTGCCTGGGGAGAGAGACTGCGACAAAGCAGGCGGATGTCGTCATTGTTGCTGTTTGGTTGCTCAGTCGTGTCTGACTCTGCGACCCCATGGGCTGTAGCCCACCACCCTCCTCTGTCCATGGGATTCTCCAGGCAAGAATACTGGAGTGGGTTGCCGTGCCCTTCGCCAGGGGCTCTTCCTGAACCAGAGATTGAACCTGGGTCTCCCACATTGC